>NC_088224.1:22184405-22251905 GCF_036934945.1 Oncorhynchus masou masou
GTGTTTCAGCGAGCTCTCGTGGCTCTCGTAAATTTATATTCTTACATTAATCTCCTAGCTTGAAAAAGTGGTAGAATTGGCTAAACAAATTACCATATAATGAGTCTTGACGACTATTTCGCAAAAATCTCTGACAACATGCCCAATAGAACTACTAAGAAGTCGACCAAAACCACCACCCCTGTGGATGTGCATGAGGAGCTAGCTAACGTTAGCGAAGCTAACGCCATTGGGGATCCTGGCACAATGGACTTGATTATTCAAAAGATGACTGATAACATTACTAAAGTGATCGATGCTAAGATAAGAACAGTCTTGGAAGCAATAGCAGGCCATTCAGCTGAAATTACAGAGGGTTGTGAAACGTGTTGTTGAGGCGGAGGGAAGAATTGCTGCAGTGGAAACTTCAACTACATCTATGGACGCTAAGATAAAAGCACTTGAGAAACAGGTGCGCGAAATGGCGGAGCACATTGATGACTTGGATAATCGAGGACGCAGATGCAATATTCGTGTTGTGGGACTCCCGGAAAAATCTGAAGGGACACGTTCAGTACAATTCTTTGAGGAATGGATCCCTGGCTACCTACAAATGGACACTAAGGCTGGTCGGGTGAAGCTGGACAGAGCCCATCGCTCTCAAGCACCGATACCCAGTCCCAATCAGCGCCCACGGCCGGTGGTTATAAAGTTCCACAACTTCACCGACAAGCAGCGCGTCATGGATGCGGCTAGAAACATCGGCTCTGATGGTAGTCAACATAAAGGTCCAAAGGTCTCATTCTTCAATGATTACTCCACAGCGGTTGTACGAAGACGCAAAGCTTTTGATGAGGCGAAGGCTCGACTCAGGAGAATGAAGATGGACTACGCACTGCTGTACCCGGCCACATTGAAGATTATGGTCAACGGATCACCTAAAAAGCTCTACACACCTGAAGAGGCTGCTGCGTTTATTGACTCTCTCGGGTAAATAACTTTAAGCTGCACCTCCACAGTATTGAATAACTTTGTTTATTTTTGGTTGAATCTGATCATGAAACAGTTGTGTGAGTCCTCACGTACTCCGGATCAGTAATATTCGTATCTTTATTATTTTTCTTGCTAAAGTAATAGCCGCTATAGCTCAGGCTGAGATGTGTGAATCCATATTGGTGCCCAGGCTTGGTTTTAGGTGGAAGAGCCTCAATTTTCTTTTATTGATTTTCTTTTCCATACATATAAAGGATGAGGCTATAGAGCATCAATGCGGACTTAAGAGTCTACATTGGAGAGTTGAAATCCCCTGCATGTTAGCTAGTGGGAAAACCCCCTTTTGGATCTTTACATGTTTAATTTTTTGGGTTTAGTATAGTTCGAGTTCAGGGTTCATATAGTTTGTTTATGCTCAGTGAGGTAAAGGAGAGTTCAACACATAGAAAAAGGTACCACCCCATTTTTACAGTAGGATCCAGTCTGGATATTGAATGGTCAAGATACAATGGCAGGTAATAGACTGCGTGTATGTACATGGAACATTAGAGGGAGCCATAACCCCATTAAAAGGAAGAAGGTTCTGTCTTTTTTGAAAAAAGAAAATATTGATATTGCCCTGTTGCAAGAAACTCATTTGGAGGATAAGGAGCACCTGAAATTACAACAAGGGGGGTTTGGTCAAGTGTTTTTCTCATTATTTACATCCAGAAGTAGAGGTGTAGCAATTCTGGTGAAAAAGAACTTACCACTTAAGGTTTTGAATTGTGTGAAAGATAAATTTGGTCGCTTTGTTATAATTAATGGTACTTTACAAGGGCAGAACATTTCCATAATGAATATTTACTTCCCCCCTGCTCACCCCCTGATTTCCTCACTAAGGCGTTTCTAGATTTTTCAGAATTAAACTCGGACACTGCAGTGGTTGGAGGAGATTTTAACTGCTTGCTGAACCCCCTTATTGATAGGTTTCCCAGCGGTATAGCTTCACCCTCTCCTCAAGCTAAGTCACTTAAAGCTATTTGTGATGATCTGTGGTATGCGGATGTCTGGAGAGTCTTTCATCCCTCCAATAAAGAGTTAACTTTTTTCTCTGCACCTCATGGATGTCAGACTAGAATAGATTATTGTTTTATGCCCAGGACGTCTTTGCAGTCTGTTTTATCCACTAGGATAGGAAGCATAGTCATATCTGATCATGCTGAGGTGATCCTGGACATAAAACTCAACGGGGCATTCAATCGGTCAAGACATTGGAGATTGAACACAACCATTCTTAAAGACCATACATTCACATCATATTTTATTACAGAGTTTAAAGCGTTTTTCTTTATTAACTCTCAATCAACAGATAACTCTTCGCTCCTTTGGGAGACCTGTAAAGCGTATGCCAGGGGTCTGATTATGTCATACACAGCTACTAAGAGACGGGAAAAGCGGGAAAAGCAAAACATGTTAGAGGGTGAATTAGGAACTAAAGAGAAGGACTGTATTAAAACGCCCACAACTGCCCTATTAAAGGAAATATCAGTCATTAGATCAACGTTAGACTCTCTCCTAACACAGGACGCTGAAAAGAAAATGAGATTTGTCAGGCAAAAGCTATATGAACATGGCGATAAGCCAGGAAAGTACTTGGCATACCTAGCTAGAAAGAGGGCTGACTCTCAGTCAATTGCTACCATTACTGACCCTGATGGTAATCATTTATATGAAAATAAATTGATAAGTGACTCATTTAAGATTTTTTATAGAAACCTTTATGCCTCAGAACTGCCAAAGGATGCACCCAAATTAATGGAGAACTTATTTTGTAAGATTGAGCTCCCTACTATCTCCGAAGAGCAGAGGTCCCTCCATAATGCCCCTATTACCAAGGAAGAGATCATGTTTGTAATTAAGAATCTGCAAAATGGTAAGGCCCCAGGACCAGACGGGTTTTGTAGTGAGTTCTATAAAGAGTTCCATGACCTGATCCTTGAGCCATTGCGTGATATGTTTAACCACTCATTTTCAAATGACCAACTTCCTCAAACGCTAAGAGAAGCCAACATTTCACTTATTCTCAAAAAGGGAAAATGTCCAGAGTCTTGTTCCTCGTACAGACCAATTTCCCTTCTGAATGTGGATAGAAAATTGCTTTCTAAAATTCTAGCCACAAGATTAGAGGACTCACTGCCACTAATTGTGAAAGGAGACCAAACTGGCTTCATTATGGGCCGTAAGTCATGCAACAATGTTAGGCGGCTTCTTAATGTAATTCAAGCCTACCAACAAAGTGCTGTGGATGGTCTTGTGCTCTCCCTAGATGCTGAGAAAGCATTTGATCGTGTGGAGTGGTCTTACCTATTATTTGCTCTAAATAAATTTGGTCTGGGGGACAACTTTATAAAATGGGTGAAAGTTTTATATGATGATCCTCAGGCTGCTGTCCTTACTAATGGGCTAAGGTCAAATAGCTTCTCCATACACAGAGGTACCAGACAGGGCTGTCCTTTATCCCCCCTCCTCTTTGCACTCGTTATGGAACCATTGGCCGAGGCCATCAGGGTAACGCCTGCTATACAGGGGCTGCTCATTGGTGATGTTCACCATAAAATAAGCTTGTATGCTGATGATGTCCTGATACTCATCTCTAGTCCCGAGACTCAATTACATCTCTTATTAATATTATTGAATTATTCAGCGAATTCTCAGGCTATAAGATTAACCTTACTTAAGTCAGAGGCTATGCCACTTGGTAGCCTACACTCGGTACCTAATACTTCTCCCCCCTTCCCTTTTAAATGGTCTCCCTCAGGTTTCATGTATCTGGGTATATTTGTAACTCAAATTCCAGCTAATGTACAAAGCCAATTTTGTTCCCTTGTTTGATACAATAAGACAGGATCTGGAGCGCTGGAACTCTCTCCCGATTTCTTGGTTGGGTAGAATATCCCTCTTGAAAATTAACATTTTACCTAGGCTACTTTACCCAATCCAAATGATCCCAGTATTACTCTCCAATACAGTAATAAAGGATGTAAATGGATGGCCAAGTTCCTTTATATGGAGTAAACGCAAGCCAAGACTTAAGATGGCAATATTGCAGCTGCCAAGTTCTATGGGCGGCTTGGACCTGCCCAATATCAGGTTCTATCAATGGTGTGCCCACCTTTGTTATATTTCTGACTGGATCATAAATGATGGCTCCTCTATTTGGTTAGACATTGAGACTTCTCTTTCAAAATACCCCTTACAGGATCTTTTATTCTTCAGAAGTTTCAAGTCTGTAAAAGATCACTGCAATAATCCCGTTACATTTAACACTCAAAGTATGGAGGTCAGTTCAACGCTTCCTGGGAAGGTCCAAACTAACCTCTGCTCTTACCCCAATTCTTAACCACCCAGATTTCAGTCCAGGATTGCTGGATGCTGGTTTTAACTTATGGCTTAATAAGGGCATACGCAGGCTAAATGACTTGTTTGCTGATAAGATTTTGTCGTCATTTGAGCAGATGGTCGAGAAATATCGACTCCCAAAGCAGGACTTTTTCCGCTTCCTACAAGTAAGACATTATATTCTGAAGAACACCACCTTAATTGGTAACCCTGATATGTCTGTCATTGAAAAAATGCTTTTTCTCCCACAAAGGAAAATGTCTGTAAGTCTGTTTTATGATACTTTAAGGTCCTTTTCTGCTGTCAACACACAGAGGGTGAAACAAGTGTGGGAGAAAGAATTGTCTGTTACTATTGACGAAGAGATGTGGGAGGACATTTGGAGATGTGCAAAAACAATATCTATATGTAACCGTACTAGAGAAATCCAATTAAGAATAATACACAGATTGCATATATCCCCAAATCGCAGACATGCTTTTAGCCCCACTTCCCCTCAGTGTCTTAAATGCAAAACTGATACAGGCACCCTAACACATTGTTTATGGTCATGTACCAAAATACAAAGATACTGGTCTGATTTTCTGAAAGAAATTGAAAAGATCCTAGGGGTTGATCTAGAACTGGACCCAGTTTATTTATTGTTAGGTCTCCCTAGTAGGCATGTTACTTCTGTGGGTAAAAGGAGGCTTTACAACATCCTTACCTTCACAGCGAGGAAAAACATCCTTTTACAGTGGATTAGTGATAAGGTCCCTTCTATTAAAGATTGGCATAAGATACTATTTGAATGGGTGCATCTGGAATATCTGACATGTACATTGCATTCTAAAACAGACCAGTTCTACAAAGTATGGGAACCTTATTACATTTACATTTAAGTCATTTAGCAGACGCTCTTATCCAGAGCGACTTACAAATTGGTGAATTCACCTTCTGACATCCAGTGGAACAGCCACGCTAAACTACCTAGAACCTGATGTATCAGCTATTATGCTCCAAGGATTCACTTAGAATGGCGGGGATCTATGTATTTCAGAACTACACTGTACGTTCCAAGTGTGGAACCTAACCTCTTGGTTTAAACTGATCTTTTTTGTTTAATTTCTGTTTGTAAGTTTGTTTAAAATGTATGTATTGAGAGAGGCAATGATGGTGATGGGGTGAGAGAAGCACCGAGCGGGAAGAGGAAAATGATGTACGTGTGTATGTGGGTGTGTGCGTGCGCGTATGTATATGCATGTGTGTGTATGTATCTGTATGTGTATATATATGCGCGTAGATATGTGTAAGTGGGTGCTGTTTCTCTTGTTTTTGTTCTGTGTGCTTTGTCTCTGTTGTTGTATCTCTTAATATGGGTGAAAATTGTGAAATTGTGCTGTCTGGTTTGCTTAATATATGGAAGGTCAAATAATTTATACTTTTACCACTGACACTTAAGTATATTTTAGCAATGAGGTTTACTTAGTATTTTACTGGTTCACTTTCACTTGAGACATTTTCTATTAACATATCTTTACTTTTACTCAAGAATGACAATTGGGTACTTTTTCAACCACTGTTCAAGACGTTTAGCACCCAATACCCAACATTCACTTGATGGCTTGAAGTAGGAGTGATGAACTAGGATCTGTTTAGCATTTGTGAGTAGAATGAATAACATTACTTTGACGGGGGGTGGGAGGTACTGCTTCCAGTTCAGCATTCTTCGCCTGAGACATTTCATAAATGCGTACAGAGGAGCACTTTTCTACGATCAGCATTGCCTAGATCATTCTGAATCAGTTGTCTCTGGAATAACTTTATATGGACAGCGGTGGGTTTGTTTGTAGATCAGCACTCCTTCTCAACACCAGTTGCTGTACCCTAACATTTTATAATCCAATTTCCCTTAATGTCTATGTCCTTCCAGAACCCCACCTCAACATTGTTCTGCCAAGGCAACAAAAGCAAGTTGGCATGCTCTTGAAATGAATTTAACTTACAAGCTCTCCTTTGGGAATTCACCACCATATCTACTACTACAACTATTTTTAAACTATCTTAACATGTGGCTTTCTTCAGGGGGACCAAGACTAGGAACAGTTTTGAACGGTCTACAAAGAATGGCCCCAGGTAAAAGTTGGCTTTTGCAGAGTATGTTTGTATTGTTACTCCACAGCATAGTATGCTATCACAACTCTATTAAAAGGACATTCTATACAAGGTGTCACTTCAGTCCTTCTAATTGATGGGAACTAGCCCCATCCCCCCAACAAACCTCAAGTTAGCTCTTTCATGCCAACAAAAGGAAACATAAAAAATGGCTCTCTAAAAAATGCTCTCTTCAGATTTGAACTTTCAAACTCTGGTTTGGGATGCTGTCACCATAACCACTACTCTACCAGACAGACAGAGACAGAATGTTAAGGGGTACTTCAAAATGCACACATCAAAGACAGCATTTCAGAGGTTAGAGAATGGTGTGGGGGCTTGTACTTCTTGGGTCCACCAACCGTTCCTCAATCTTCTTTTGATGACTACAAACATAGATTATGAATCGTTAAAACCTACACTATAGGATGGATGTGTTTAGGAACAGGGGAGGGTGCAAAGTCATTTTAGGCCATGCATGTGCAAATCTAAATGCTTTTACACATATGGCAAATAATATTATGTGTGCCCTTCAGGAGAAGTGAGTGTTTGATATCATTAAACTGAATTGAAATCATGATCATTAGTTATTTGTTACACAGGCATCAGACCAGATTATGTAAAAATATTTACAGCCCACAAAACAACAAATTAATAAAGACTACAAATTAAATGCTTCACCCACATACTAAACATATTCAAAGTATGTCTACAAGAACAAGTACTGATATACAGATAATATTTGTTATTTCAGTTGCCATTGATTGGCATTTCCCCTCATCACCATTCACATGTAATGTCTACATCGTGTAGAACCTTTCCATTTAACTGCATAGTAGGCCAGACAACATTGGACAAGTGCTGGGGAAAAAACAGTCACATGCTAGATCAAACAGTGACACACCAAAGTTTGGCAAGATGTCATCCAGAATGTGGAAATTAAAGGGCGTATGCTAAGGGTCAAATTGGGCAGAATGGGAAATATCATCAATAATCAGAGACTGGATGCATAATTAGTATATTTGTATACAGTCATGCTTAAAGACTGGCACAGAAAAGACCCGGTTCATTTTTCACGCATTATATGGATTTGTTCTACCCCAAATTGTTAGATAGTTTTAGTAGTTCATTAAAGTCTTTGTACAGGAAACTTGTGGTTAGCTAATGGGCCACTAAAGGCTAGTTTTTTGTATAAAAGCAATAAGTTACTAAACGTTTTCTGATAAGGTATCCTACAACATAGGAGAATGGTCCTTAGTGGTGCTGCAGACCACCAAGGTAACAGAAAACCCAATTTAAACATTTCAGTATATTTCCATAACTGTAAAGGCTAAAGATTATTAGGGTAATGCATGCATGTTTGTCTGATAATGCATTCAGTCATTTTGGTAAATTAAAGGGTATTTCACCTGCATGTGTTACTAGTGCCATTCTGGCCCTAAAGATAAGATATTGGACCGTTGACCCATTGATCCTTCTAAATTCCGGATGACCTCCACCCATACAGTGTTCATCACCCTATCATTTCATATAGCATGGATGACTGACTGCAAAGTTGTGATATATTCTGATATACAGTACGATGAGGAAGTCTTCTCTACTCTTCTCCCATTTTTTTTAACCATTGTCCTCACCTGCAAGGTGTATAAACCTTGTATAGAATGTCCTTTTAATAGAGTTGTGATAACATACTATGTTGTGGAGTAACAATATATTATCCTTGTCTGCAAAAGCCAACTTTGACCTGGGGGCATGCTTTGTAGACCATTCAAAAGTGTTCCGATACCTTGTCCCCAAGAAAAAACCCACATGTTATGATAGCTTATAGACAGTAGTAGGCAAATGAAGGGACAAAGTTCCAATATTAAGATTTTGGAATAACATTTCTAGGGTCTATTTGTTGGTAATTGGAAACACGCCTCTTTCTAATTTCGTCCCCCGTTCCTAAACACATCCATCCTATAGTGTAGGTTTTGAAGATTCATAATCTATGTTTGTAGTCATCAAAAGAAGATTGAGGAACGGTTGGTGGACCCAAGAAGAACAAGCCCCCACACCATTCTCTAACCTCTGAAATGTTGCCTTTGATGTGTGCATTTTGATGTACCCCTTAACATTGTTTCTCGTTATGTCTGGTAGAGTAGTGGTTATGGCGTTTGCTCCCCAAACCAGAGTTTGAGAGTTCAAATCCAAAAAGTGTGTTTTTCAGAAAGCCATTTTTGATGTTGCCTTTTGTGGGCATGAAAGAGCAAACTTGAGGTGTGGAGGGGTAGGGGATTGTTCTCATCAAATATCCAAAAATGAAGTGACACCTTGTGTAGAATATTCTTTAATAGAGTTGTGATAACGTATCAGTAGTAAATTTATAAATGATTTGACCTTCCCTATATTAAAAACCAGACAGCACAACTTTCTTGTTTTTTTTATTTAAGAAATAGCCATGGGAGCACTCAGACATGATTTACAAATGAAGCATGTTTAGTAAGTCTGCTAGATCAGATGCAGTATGGATGACCAGGGATGTTCTCTTGATAAGTGTGTGATTTGGACCATTTTCCTGTCCGGCTTAGCATTTGAAATGAAACAAGCACTTTTGGATGCCAGGGAAACTGTATGGAGTAAAAAAAAACATTATTTTATTTAGAAATGTAGTGAAATAAAATTAAAAGTTGTAAAGAAACAGAAAGAGTAAAAAAACAGATACAAAACCCCCCCAGATATAAACATAATGTAGTGGAGTACTTTAAATACATGTTTTGTTAAGTAATATACACCGCTGGACTTGAAAGGAACACCAGTACCCCATGAATATAGCCTAGCTATTTTTATTTATGTACATATTACCTCAATTACCTCGACTAACAGGTGCCCCTACACATTGACTCTGTACCGGTATCCCATGTATATAGCCTCCACATTGACTCTGTACCGGTATCCCATGCATATAGCCTCCACATGGACTCTGTACCGGTATTCCAGGCATATAGCTTCCACATTGACTCTGTACCGGTATCCCATGTATATAGCCTCCACAATGACTCTGTACCAGTATCCCATGTATATAGCATCCACATTGACTCTGTACCGGTATCCCATGTATATAGCCTCCACATTGACTCTGTACCGGTATCCCATGCATATAGCCTCCACATTGACTCTGTACCGGTATCCCATGTATATAGCCTCCACAATGACTCTGTACCGGTATCCCATGTATATAGCATCCACATTGACTCTGTACCGGTATCCCATGTATATAGCCCACATTGACTCTGTACCGGTATCCCATGTATATAGCCTCCACAATGACTCTGTACCGGTATCCCATGTATATAGCCTCCACAATGACTCTGTACCGGTATCCCATGTATAAAGCCTCCACAATGACTCTGTACCGGTATCCCATGTATATAGCCTCCACATTGACTCTGTACCGGTATCCCATGTATATAGCCTCCACATTGACTCTGTACCGGTATCCCATGTATATAGCCTCCACATTGACTCTGTACCGGTATCCCATGTATATAGCCTCCACAACTGACTATCTGTATATAGCCTCCACAATGACTCTGTACCGGTATCCCATGTATAAAGCCTCCACAATGACTCTGTACCGGTATCCCATGTATAAAGCCTCCACAATGACTCTGTACCGGTATCCCATGTATATAGCCTCCACAATGACTCTGTACCGGTATCCCATGTATATAGCCTCCACAATGACTCTGTACCGGTATCCCATGTATATAGCCTCCACAATGACTCTGTACCGGTATCCCATGTATATAGCCTCCACATTGACTCTGTACCGGTATCCCATGTATATAGCCTCCACAATGACTCTGTACCGGTATCCCATGTATATAGCCTCCACAATGACTCTGTACCGGTATCCCATGTATATAGCCTCCACAATGACTCTGTACCGGTATCCCATGTATATAGCCTCCACAATGACTCTGTATCCCATGTATATAGCCTCCACATTGACTCTGTACCGGTATCCCATGTATATAGCCTCCACATTGACTCTGTACCGGTATCCCATGTATATAGCCTCCACATTGACTCTGTACCGGTATCCCATGTATATAGCCTCCACAATGACTCTGTACCGGTATCCCATGTATAAAGCCTCCACATTGACTCTGTACCGGTATCCCATGTATATAGCCTCCACATTGACTCTGTACCGGTATCCCATGTATATAGCCTCCACATTGACTCTGTACCGGTATCCCATGTATATAGCCTCCACATTGACTCTGTACCGGTATCCCATGTATATAGCCTCCACATTGACTCTGTACCGGTATCCCATGTATAAAGCCTCCACATTGACTCTGTACCGGTATCCCATGTATATAGCCTCCACATTGACTCTGTACCGGTATCCCATGTATATAGCCTCCACATTGACTCTGTACCGGTATCCCATGTATATAGCCTCCACATTGACTCTGTACCGGTATCCCATGTATATAGCCTCCACATTGACTCTGTACCGGTATCCCATGTATAAAGCCTCCACATTGACTCTGTACCGGTATCCCATGTATATAGCCTCCACATTGACTCTGTACCGGTATCCCATGTATATGTACCGGTATCCCATGTATATAGCCTCCACATTGACTCTGTACCGGTATCCCATGTATATAGCCTCCACATTGACTCTGTACCGGTATCCCATGTATATAGCCTCCACATTGACTCTGTACCGGTATCCCATGTATATAGCCTCCACATTGACTCTGTACCGGTATCCCATGTGATAGCCTCCACATTGACTCTGTACCGGTATCCCATGTATATAGCCTCCACATTGACTCTGTACCGGTATCCCATGTATATAGCCTCCACATTCTGACCGGTATCTGTATATAGCCTCCACATTGACTCTGGTATCCCATGTATATAGCCTCCACATTGACTCTGTACCGGTATCCCATGTATATAGCCTCCACATTGACTCTGTACCGGTATCCCATGTATATAGCCTCCACATTGACTCTGTACCGGTATCCCATGTATATAGCCTCCACATTGACTCTGTACCGGTATCCCATGTATATAGCCTCCACATTGACTCTGTACCGGTATCCCATGTATATAGCCTCCACATTGACTCTGTACCGGTATCCCATGTATATAGCCTCCACATTGACTCTGTACCGGTATCCCATGTATATAGCCTCCACATTGACTCTGTACCGGTATCCACATGACTCTATATCCCATGTATATAGCCTCCACATTGACTCTGTACCGGTATCCCATGTATATAGCCTCCACATTGACTCTATAGCCTCCACATTGGTATCCCATGTATATAGCCTCCACATTGACTCTGTACCGGTATCCCATGTATATAGCCTCCACATTGACTCTGTACCGGTATCCCATGTATATAGCCTCCACATTGACTCTGTACCGGTATCCCATGTATATAGCCTCCACATTGACTCTGTACCGGTATCCCATGTATATAGCCTCCACATTGACTCTGTACCGGTATCCCATGTATATAGCCTCCACATTGACTCTGTACCGGTATCCCATGTATATAGCCTCCACAATGACTCTGTACCGGTATCCCATGTATATAGCCTCCACATTGACTCTGTACCGGTATCCCATGTATATAGCCTCCACATTGACTCTGTACCGGTATCCCATGTATATAGCCTCCACATTGACTCTGTACCGGTATCCCATGTATATAGCCTCCACAATGACTCTGTACCGGTATCCCATGTATATAGCCTCCACATTGACTCTGTACCGGTATCCCATGTATATAGCCTCCACATTGACTCTGTACCGGTATCCCATGTATATAGCCTCCACATGACTCTGTACCGGTATCCCATGTATAAAGCCTCCACATTGACTCTGTACCGGTATCCCATGTATATAGCCTCCACATTGACTCTGTACCGGTATCCCATGTATATAGCCTCCACATTGACTCTGTACCGGTATCCCATGTATATAGCCTCCACATTGACTCTGTACCGGTATCCCATGTATATAGCCTCCACATTGACTCTGTACCGGTATCCCATGTATATAGCCTCCACATTGACTCTGTACCGGTATCCCATGTATATAGCCTCCACATTGACTCTGTACCGGTATCCCATGTATATAGCCTCCACATTGACTCTGTACCGGTATCCCATGTATATAGCCTCCACATTGACTCTGTACCGGTATCCCATGTATATAGCCTCCACATTGACTCTGTACCGGTATCCCATGTATATAGCCTCCACATTGACTCTGTACCGGTATCCCATGTATATAGCCTCCACATTGACTCTGTACCGGTATCCCATGTATATAGCCTCCACAATGACTCTGTACCGGTATCCCATGTATAAAGCCTCCACATTGACTCTGTACCGGTATCCCATGTATATAGCCTCCACATTGACTCTGTACCGGTATCCCATGTATATAGCCTCCACATTGACTCTGTACCGGTATCCCATGTATATAGCCTCCACATTGACTCTGTACCGGTATCCCATGTATATAGCCTCCACATTGACTCTGTACCGGTATCCCATGTATATAGCCTCCACATTGACTCTGTACCGGTATCCCATGTATATAGCCTCCACATTGACTCTGTACCGGTATCCCATGTATATAGCCTCCACATTGACTCTGTACCGGTATCCCATGTATATAGCCTCCACATTGACTCTGTACCGGTATCCCATGTATATAGCCTCCACATTGACTCTGTACCGGTATCCCATGTATATAGCCTCCACATTGACTCTGTACCGGTATCCCATGTATATAGCCTCCACATTGACTCTGTACCGGTATCCCATGTATATAGCCTCCACATTGACTCTGTACCGGTATCCCATGTATATAGCCTCCACATTGACTCTGTACCGGTATCCCATGTATATAGCCTCCACATTGACTCTGTACCGGTATCCCATGTATATAGCCTCCACATTGACTCTGTACCGGTATCCCATGTATATAGCCTCCACAATGACTCTGTACCGGTATCCCATGTATATAGCCTCCACATTGACTCTGTACCGGTATCCCATGTATATAGCCTCCACATTGACTCTGTACCGGTATCCCATGTATATAGCCTCCACATTGACTCTGTACCGGTATCCCATGTATATAGCCTCCACATTGACTCTGTACCGGTATCCCATGTATATAGCCTCCACATTGACTCTGTACCGGTATCCCATGTATATAGCCTCCACATTGACTCTGTACCGGTATCCCATGTATATAGCCTCCACATTGACTCTGTACCGGTATCCCATGTATATAGCCTCCACAATGACTCTGTACCGGTATCCCATGTATATAGCCTCCACATTGACTCTGTACCGGTATCCCATGTATATAGCCTCCACATTGACTCTGTACCGGTATCCCATGTATATAGCCTCCACATTGACTCTGTACCGGTATCCCATGTATAAAGACTCTGTACCGGTCCCATGTATATAGCACATTGACTCTGTACCGGTATCCCATGTATATAGCCTCCACATTGACTCTGTACCGGTATCCCATGTATATAGCCTCCACATTGACTCTGTACCGGTATCCCATGTATATAGCCTCCACATTGACTCTGTACCGGTATCCCATGTATATAGCCTCCACATTGACTCTGTACCGGTATCCCATGTATATAGCCTCCACATTGACTCTGTACCGGTATCCCATGTATATAGCCTCCACATTGACTCTGTACCGGTATCCCATGTATATAGCCTCCACATTGACTCTGTACCGGTATCCCATGTATAAAGCCTCCACATTGACTCTGTACCGGTATCCCATGTATATAGCCTCCACATTGACTCTGTACCGGTATCCCATGTATATAGCCTCCACAATGACTCTGTACCGGTATATAGCCCTCTGTATGTATATAGCCTCCACATTGACTCTGTACCGGTATCCCATGTATATAGCCTCCACATTGACTCTGTACCGGTATCCCATGTATATAGCCTCCACATTGACTCTGTACCGGTATCCCATGTATATAGCCTCCACATTGACTCTGTACCGGTATCCCATGTATATAGCCTCCACATTGACTCTGTACCGGTATCCCATGTATATAGCCTCCACATTGACTCTGTACCGGTATCCCATGTATATAGCCTCCACATTGACTCTGTACCGGTATCCCATGTATATAGCCTCCACATTGACTCTGTACCGGTATCCCATGTATACTCTGTACCGGTATCCCATGCCTCCACATTGACTCTGTACCGGTATCCCATGTATATAGCCTCCACATTGACTCTGTACCGGTATCCCATGTATAAAGCCTCCACATTGACTCTGTACCGGTATCCCATGTATATAGCCTCCACATTGACTCTGTACCGGTATCCCATGTATATAGCCTCCACATTGACTCTGTACCGGTATCCCATGTATATAGCCTCCACAATGACTCTGTACCGGTATCCCATGTATATAGCCTCCACATTGACTCTGTACCGGTATCCCATGTATATAGCCTCCACATTGACTCTGTACCGGTATCCCATGTATATAGCCTCCACATTGACTCTGTACCGGTATCCCATGTATATAGCCTCCACATTGACTCTGTACCGGTATCCCATGTATATAGCCTCCACATTGACTCTGTACCGGTATCCCTCTGTATGTATATAGCCTCCACATTGACTCTGTACCGGTATCCCATGTATATAGCCTCCACATTGACTCTGTACCGGTATCCCATGTATATAGCCTCCACATTGACTCTGTACCGGTATCCCATGTATATAGCCTCCACATTGACTCTGTACCGGTATCCCATGTATATAGCTCCACATTGACTCTGTACCGGTATCCCATGTATATAGCCTCCACATTGACTCTGTACCGGTATCCCATGTATATAGCCTCCACATTGACTCTGTACCGGTATCCCATGTATATAGCCTCCACATTGACTCTGTACCGGTATCCCATGTATATAGCCTCCACATTGACTCTGTACCGGTATCCCATGTATATAGCCTCCACATTGACTCTGTACCGGTATCCCATGTATATAGCCTCCACATTGACTCTGTACCGGTATCCCATGTATATCCTCCACATTGACTCTGTACCGGTATCCCATGTATATAGCCTCCACATTGACTCTGTACCGGTATCCCATGTATATAGCCTCCACATTGACTCTGTACCGGTATCCCATGTATATAGCCTCCACATTGACTCTGTACCGGTATCCCATGTATATAGCCTCCACATTGACTCTGTACCGGTATCCCATGTATATAGCCTCCACATTGACTCTGTACCGGTATCCCATGTATATAGCCTCCACATTGACTCTGTACCGGTATCCCATGTATATAGCCTCCACATTGACTCTGTACCGGTATCCCATGTATATAGCCTCCACATTGACTCTGTACCGGTATCCCATGTATATAGCCTCCACATTGACTCTGTACCGGTATCCGGTATCCTCACATGACTCTGTACCGGTATCCCATGTATATAGCCTCCACATTGACTCTGTACCGGTATCCCATGTATATAGCCTCCATCTCTGTACCGGTATCCCATGTATATAGCCTCCACATTGACTCTGTACCGGTATCCCATGTATATAGCCTCCACATTGACTCTGTACCGGTATATCCCATGTATATAGCCTCCACATTGACTCTGTACCGGTATCCCATGTATATAGCCTCCACATTGACTCTGTACCGGTATCCCCATGTATATAGCCTCCACATTGACTCTGTACTCCCATGTATATAGCCTCCACAATGACTCTGTATATCCCATGTATATAGCCTCCACATTGACTCTGTACCGGTATCCCATGTATATAGCCTCCACATTGACTCTTGACTCTGTACCGGTATCCCATGTATATAGCCTCCACATTGACTCTGTACCGGTATCCCATGTATATAGCCTCCACATTGACTCTGTACCGGTATCCCATGTATATAGCCTCCACATTGACTCTGTACCGGTATCCCATGTATATAGCCTCCACATTGACTCTGTACCCATGTATATAGCCTCCACATTGACTCTGTACCGGTATCCCATGTATATAGCCTCCACATTGACTCTGTACCGGTATCCCATGTATATAGCCTCCACATTGACTCTGTACCGGTATCCCATGTATAAAGCCTCCACATTGACTCTGTGTACCGGTATCCCATGTATATAGCCTCCACATTGACTCTGTACCGGTATCCCATGTATCCCATGTATATCCCATGTATATAGCCTCCACATTGACTCTGTACCGGTATCCCATGTATAAAGCCTCCACATTGACTCTGTACCGGTATCCCATGTATATAGCCTCCACAATGACTCTGTACCGGTATCCCATGTATATAGCCTCCACATTGACTCTGTACCGGTATCCCATGTATATAGCCTCCACATTGACTCTGTACCGGTATCCCATGTATATAGCCTCCACATTGACTCTGTACCGGTATCCCATGTATATAGCCTCCACATTGACTCTGTACCGGTATCCCATGTATATAGCCTCCACATGACTCTGTACCGGTATCCCATGTATATAGCCTCCACATTGACTCTGTACCGGTATCCCATGTATATAGCCTCCACATTGACTCTGTACCGGTATCCCATGTATATAGCCTCCACATTGACTCTGTACCGGTATCCCATGTATATAGCCTCCACATTGACTCTGTACCGGTATCCCATGTATATAGCCTCCACATTGACTCTGTACCGGTATCCCATGTATATAGTACCGGTATCCCATGTATATAGCCTCCACATTGACTCTGTACCGGTATCCCATGTATATAGCCTCCACAATGACTCTGTACCGGTATCCCATGTATATAGCCTCCATCTCTGTACATGTATATAGCCTCCACATTGACTCTGTACCGGTATCCCATGTATATAGCCTCCACATTGACTCTGTACCGGTATCCCATGTATATAGCCTCCACATTGACTCTGTACCGGTATCCCATGTATATAGCCTCCACATCTCTGTACATCCCATGTATATAGCCTCCACATTGACTCTGTACCGGTATCCCATGTATATAGCCTCCACATTGACTCTGTACCGGTATCCCATGTATATAGCCTCCACATTGACTCTGTACCGGTATCCCATGTATATAGCCTCCACATTGACTCTGTACCGGTATCCCATGTATAAAGCCTCCACAATGACTCTGTACCGGTATCCCATGTATATAGCCTCCACAATGACTCTGTACCGGTATCCCATGTATATAGCCTCCACATTGACTCTGTACCGGTATCCCATGTATATAGCCTCCACATTGACTCTGTACCGGTATCCCATGTATATAGCCTCCACATTGACTCTGTACCGGTATCCCATGTATATAGCCTCCACATTGACTCTGTACCGGTATCCCATGTATAAAGCCTCCACATTGACTCTGTACCGGTATCCCATGTATATAGCCTCCACATTGACTCTGTACCGGTATCCCATGTATATAGCCTCCACATTGACTCTGTACCGGTATCCCATGTATATAGCCTCCACATTGACTCTGTACCGGTATCCCATGTATATCCACATTGACTCTGTACCATCCCATGTATATAGCCTCCACAATGACTCTGTACCGGTATCCCATGTATATAGCCTCCACATTGACTCTGTACCGGTATCCCATGTATATAGCCTCCACATTGACTCTGTACCGGTATCCCATGTATATAGCCACAATGACTCTGTACCGGTATCCCATGTATATAGCCTCCACATTGACTCCCATGTATATAGCCGGTATCCCATGTATAAAGCCTCCACATTGACTCTGTACCGGTATCCCATGTATATAGCCTCCACATTGACTCTGTATATCCCATGTATATAGCCTCCACATTGACTCTGTACCGGTATCCCATGTATATAGCCTCCACATTGACTCTGTACCGGTATCCCATGTATATAGCCTCCACATTGACTCTGTACCGGTCCCATGTATCCCCATGTATATCCCATGTATATAGCCTCCACATTGACTCTGTACCGGTATCCCATGTATATAGCCTCCACATTGACTCTGTACCGGTATCCCATGTATATAGCCTCCACATTGACTCTGTACCGGTATCCCATGTATATAGCCTCCACATTGACTCTGTACCTCTGGTATCCCATGTATATAGCCTCCACATTGACTCTGTACCGGTATCCCATGTATATAGCCTCCACATTGACTCTGTACCGGTATCCCATGTATATAGCCTCCACATTGACTCTGTACCGGTATCCCATGTATAAAGCCTCCACATTGACTCTGTACCGGTATCCCATGTATAAAGCCTCCACATTGACTCTGTACCGGTATCCCATGTATATAGCCTCCACATTGACTCTGTACCGGTATCCCATGTATATAGCCTCCACATCTGTACCCCCATGTATATAGCCTCCACATTGACTCTGTACCGGTATCCCATGTATATAGCCTCCACATTGACTCTGTACCGGTATCCCATGTATATAGCCTCCACATTGACTCTGTACCGGTATCCCATGTATAAAGCCTCCACATTGACTCTGTACCGGTATCCCATGTATATAGCCTCCACATTGACTCTGTACCGGTATCCCATGTATATAGCCTCCACATTGACTCTGTACCGGTATCCCATGTATATAGCCTCCACATTGACTCTGTACCGGTATCCCATGTATATAGCCTCCACATTGACTCTGTACCGGTATCCCATGTATATAGCCTCCACATTGACTCTGTACCGTTATTCCATGCATATAGCCTCCACATTGACTCTGTACCGGTATCCCATGCATATAGCCTCCACATTGACTCTGTACCGGTATCCCATGTATATAGCCTCCACATTGACTCTGTACTGTTATCCCATGTATATAGCCTCCACATTGACTCTGTACCAGTATCCCATGTATATTACCTCCACATTGACTCTGTACCGGTATCCCATGTATATAGCCTCCACATTGACTCTGTACCGGTATCCCATGTATATAGCCTCCACATTGACTCTGTACCGGTATCCCATGTATAAAGCCTCCACATTGACTCTGTACCGGTATCCCATGTATATAGCCTCCACATTGACTCTGTACCGGTATCCCATGTATATAGCCTCCACATTGACTCTGTACCGGTATCCCATGTATATAGCCTCCACAATGACTCTGTACCGGTATCCCCTGTATATAGCCTCCACATTGACTCTGTACCGGTATCCCATGTATATAGCCTCCACATTGACTCTGTACCGGTATCCCCTGTATATAGTCTCCACATTGACTCTGTACCGGTATCCCCTGTATATAGCCTCCACATTGACTCTGTACCGGTATCCCATGTATATAGCCTCCACATTGACTCTGTACCGGTATCCCATGTATAAAGCCTCCACATTGACTCTGTACCGGTATCCCATGTATATAGCCTCCACATTGACTCTGTACCGGTATCCCATGTATAAAGCCTCCACATTGACTCTGTACCGGTATCCCATGTATATAGCCTCCACATTGACTCTGTACCGGTATCCCATGTATATAGCCTCCACATTGACTCTGTACCGGTATCCCATGTATATAGCCTCCACATTGACTCTGTACCGGTATCCCATGTATAAAGCCTCCACATTGACTCTGTACCGGTATCCCATGTATATAGCCTCCACATTGACTCTGTACCGGTATCCCATGTATAAAGCCTCCACATTGACTCTGTACCGGTATCCCATGTATATAGCCTCCACATTGACTCTGTACCGGTATCCCATGTATATAGCCTCCACATTGACTCTGTACCGGTATCCCATGTATAAAGCCTCCACATTGACTCTGTACCGGTATCCCATGTATATAGCCTCCACATTGACTCTGTACCGGTATCCTATGTATATAGCCTCCACATTGACTCTGTACTGTTATCCCATGTATATAGCCTCCACATTGACTCTGTACCAGTATCCCATGTATATTACCTCCACATTGACTCTGTACCGGTATCCCCTGTATATAGCCTCCACATTGACTCTGTACCGGTATCCCATGTATATAGCCTCCACATTGACTCTGTACCGGTATCCCATGTATAAAGCCTCCACATTGACTCTGTACCGGTATCCCATGTATATAGCCTCCACATTGACTCTGTACCGGTATCCCATGTATATAGCCTCCACATTGACTCTGTACCGGTATCCCATGTATATAGCCTCCACAATGACTCTGTACCGGTATCCCCTGTATATAGCCTCCACATTGACTCTGTACCGGTATCCCATGTATATAGCCTCCACATTGACTCTGTACCGGTATCCCCTGTATATAGTCTCCACATTGACTCTGTACCGGTATCCCCTGTATATAGCCTCCACATTGACTCTGTACCGGTATCCCATGTATATAGCCTCCACATTGACTCTGTACCGGTATCCCATGTATAAAGCCTCCACATTGACTCTGTACCGGTATCCCATGTATATAGCCTCCACATTGACTCTGTACCGGTATCCCATGTATAAAGCCTCCACATTGACTCTGTACCGGTATCCCATGTATATAGCCTCCACATTGACTCTGTACCGGTATCCCATGTATATAGCCTCCACATTGACTCTGTACCGGTATCCCATGTATATAGCCTCCACATTGACTCTGTACCGGTATCCCATGTATAAAGCCTCCACATTGACTCTGTACCGGTATCCCATGTATATAGCCTCCACATTGACTCTGTACCGGTATCCCATGTATAAAGCCTCCACATTGACTCTGTACCGGTATCCCATGTATATAGCCTCCACATTGACTCTGTACCGGTATCCCATGTATATAGCCTCCACATTGACTCTGTACCGGTATCCCATGTATAAAGCCTCCACATTGACTCTGTACCGGTATCCCATGTATATAGCCTCCACATTGACTCTGTACCGGTATCCGATGTATAAAGCCTCCACATTGACTCTGTACCGGTATCCCATGTATATAGCCTCCACAATGACTCTGTACCGGTATCCCATGTATATAGCCTCCACATTGACTCTGTACCGGTATCCCATGTATATAGCCTCCACAATGACTCTGTACCGGTATCCCATGTATATAGCCTCCACAATGACTCTGTACCGGTATCCCATGTATAAAGCCTCCACATTGACTCTGTACCGGTATCCCATGTATATAGCCTCCACAATGACTCTGTACCGGTATCCCATGTATATAGCCTCCACATTGACTCTGTACCGGTATCCCATGTATAAAGCCTCCACATTGACTCTGTACCGGTATCCCATGTATATAGCCTCCACAATGACTCTGTACCGGTATCCCATGCATATAGCCTCCACAATGACTCTGTACCGGTATCCCATGTATATAGCCTCCACATTGACTCTGTACCGGTATCCCATGTATATAGCCTCCACATTGACTCTGTACCGGTATCCCATGTATATAGCCTCCACATTGACTCTGTACCGGTATCCCATGTATAAAGCCTCCACATTGACTCTGTACCGGTATCCCATGTATAAAGCCTCCACATTGACTCTGTACCGGTATCCCATGTATATAGCCTCCACATTGACTCTGTACCGGTATCCCATGTATATAGCCTCCACAATGACTCTGTACCGGTATCCCATGTATAAAGCTTCCACATTGACTCTGTACCGGTATCCCATGTATATAGCCTCCACAATGACTCTGTACCGGTATCCCATGTATATAGCCTCCACATTGACTCTGTACCAGTATCCCATGTATAAAGCCTCCACATTGACTCTGTACCGGTATCCCATGCATATAGCCTCCACAATGACTCTGTACCGGTATCCCATGCATATAGCCTCCACAATGACTCTGTACCGGTATCCCATGTATATAGCCTCCACATTGACTCTGTACCGGTATCCCATGTATATAGCCTCCACATTGACTCTGTACCGGTATCCCATGTATATAGCCTCCACATTGACTCTGTACCGGTATCCCATGTATATAGCCTCCACATTGACTCTGTACCGGTATCCCATGTATAAAGCCTCCACATTGACTCTGTACCGGTATCCCATGTATATAGCCTCCACATTGACTCTGTACCGGTATCCCATGTATATAGCCTCCACATTGACTCTGTACCGGTATCCCATGTATAAAGCCTCCACATTGACTCTGTACCGGTATCCCATGTATATAGCCTCCACATTGACTCTGTACCGGTATCCCATGTATAAAGCCTCCACATTGACTCTGTACCGGTATCCCATGTATATAGCCTCCACAATGACTCTGTACCGGTATCCCATGTATATAGCCTCCACATTGACTCTGTACCGGTATCCCATGTATATAGCCTCCACAATGACTCTGTACCGGTATCCCATGTATATAGCCTCCACAATGACTCTGTACCGGTATCCCATGTATAAAGCCTCCACATTGACTCTGTACCGGTATCCCATGTATATAGCCTCCACAATGACTCTGTACCGGTATCCCATGTATATAGCCTCCACATTGACTCTGTACCGGTATCCCATGTATAAAGCCTCCACATTGACTCTGTACCGGTATCCCATGTATATAGCCTCCACAATGACTCTGTACCGGTATCCCATGCATATAGCCTCCACAATGACTCTGTACCGGTATCCCATGTATATAGCCTCCACATTGACTCTGTACCGGTATCCCATGTATATAGCCTCCACATTGACTCTGTACCGGTATCCCATGTATATAGCCTCCAGATTGACTCTGTACCGGTATCCCATGTATAAAGCCTCCACATTGACTCTGTACCGGTATCCCATGTATAAAGCCTCCACATTGACTCTGTACCGGTATCCCATGTATATAGCCTCCACATTGACTCTGTACCGGTATCCCATGTATATAGCCTCCACAATGACTCTGTACCGGTATCCCATGTATAAAGCTTCCACATTGACTCTGTACCGGTATCCCATGTATATAGCCTCCACAATGACTCTGTACCGGTATCCCATGTATATAGCCTCCACATTGACTCTGTACCAGTATCCCATGTATAAAGCCTCCACATTGACTCTGTACCGGTATCCCATGCATATAGCCTCCACAATGACTCTGTACCGGTATCCCATGCATATAGCCTCCACAATGACTCTGTACCGGTATCCCATGTATATAGCCTCCACATTGACTCTGTACCGGTATCCCATGTATATAGCCTCCACATTGACTCTGTACCGGTATCCCATGTATATAGCCTCCACATTGACTCTGTACCGGTATCCCATGTATATAGCCTCCACATTGACTCTGTACCGGTATCCCATGTATAAAGCCTCCACATTGACTCTGTACCGGTACCCCATGTATATAGCCTCCACATTGACTCTGTACCGGTATCCCATGTATATAGCCTCCACATTGACTCTGTACCGGTATCCCATGTATAAAGCCTCCACATTGACTCTGTACCGGTATCCCATGTATATAGCCTCCACATTGACTCTGTACCGGTATCCCATGTATAAAGCCTCCACATTGACTCTGTACCGGTATCCCATGTATATAGCCTCCACAATGACTCTGTACCGGTATCCCATGTATATAGCCTCCACATTGACTCTGTACCGGTATCCCATGTATATAGCCTCCACAATGACTCTGTACCGGTATCCCATGTATATAGCCTCCACAATGACTCTGTACCGGTATCCCATGTATAAAGCCTCCACATTGACTCTGTACCGGTATCCCATGTATATAGCCTCCACAATGACTCTGTACCGGTATCCCATGTATATAGCCTCCACATTGACTCTGTACCGGTATCCCATGTATAAAGCCTCCACATTGACTCTGTACCGGTATCCCATGTATATAGCCTCCACAATGACTCTGTACCGGTATCCCATGCATATAGCCTCCACAATGACTCTGTACCGGTATCCCATGTATATAGCCTCCACATTGACTCTGTACCGGTATCCCATGTATATAGCCTCCACATTGACTCTGTACCGGTATCCCATGTATATAGCCTCCACATTGACTCTGTACCGGTATCCCATGTATATAGCATCCACATTGACTCTGTACCGGTATCCCATGTATATAGCCTCCACATTGACTCTGTACCGGTATCCCATGTATATAGCCTCCACATTGACTCTGTACCGGTATCCCATGTATAAAGCCTCCACATTGACTCTGTACCGGTATCCCATGTATAAAGCCTCCACATTGACTCTGTACCGGTATCCCATGTATATAGCCTCCACAATGACTCTGTACCGGTACCCTCTGTATATAGCCTCCACATTGACTCTGTACCGGTATCCCATGTATAAAGCCTCCACATTGACTCTGTACCGGTATCCCATGTATATAGCCTCCACAATGACTCTGTACCGGTATCCCATGTATATAGCCTCCACATTGACTCTGTACCGGTATCCCATGTATATAGCCTCCACAATGACTCTGTACCGGTATCCCATGTATATAGCCTCCACATTGACTCTGTACCGGTATCCCATGTATATAGCCTCCACAATGACTCTGTACCGGTATCCCATGTATATAGCCTCCACATTGACTCTGTACCGGTATCCCATGTATATAGCCTCCACATTGACTCTGTACCGGTACCCTCTGTATATAGCCTCCACATTGACTCTGTACCGGTATCCCATGTATATAGCCTCCACATTGACTCTGTACCGGTATCCCATGTATATAGCCTCCACATTGACTCTGTACCGGTATCCCATGTATAAAGCCTCCACATTGACTCTGTACCGGTATCCCATGTATATAGCCTCCACATTGACTCTGTACCGGTATCCCATGCATATAGCCTCCACAATGACTCTGTACCGGTATCCCATGTATATAGCCTCCACATTGACTCTGTACCGGTGTCCCATGTATAAAGCCTCCACATTGACTCTGTACCGGTATCCCATGTATATAGCCTCCACATTGACTCTGTACCGGTATCCCATGTATATAGCCTCCACATTGACTCTGTACCGGTATCCCATGTATATAGCCTCCACATTGACTCTGTACCGGTATCCCATGTATAAAGCCTCCACATTGACTCTGTACCGGTATCCCATGTATATAGCCTCCACATTGACTCTGTACCGGTATCCCATGTATAAAGCCTCCACATTGACTCTGTACCGGTATCCCATGTATATAGCCTCCACATTGACTCTGTACCGGTATCCCATGTATAAAGCCTCCACATTGACTCTGTACCGGTATCCCATGTATATAGCCTCCACAATGACTCTGTACCGGTATCCCATGTATAAAGCCTCCACATTGACTCTGTACCGGTATCCCATGTATATAGCCTCCACATTGACTCTGTACCGGTATCCCATGTATATAGCCTCCACATTGACTCTGTACCGGTATCCCATGTATATAGCCTCCACAATGACTCTGTACCGGTATCCCATGTATATAGCCTCCACAATGACTCTGTACCGGTATCCCATGTATATAGCCTCCACATTGACTCTGTACCGGTATCCCATGTATAAAGCCTCCACATTGACTCTGTACCGGTATCCCATGTATATAGCCTCCACATTGACTCTGTACCGGTATCCCATGTATAAAGCCTCCACATTGACTCTGTACCGGTATCCCATGTATATAGCCTCCACATTGACTCTGTACCGGTATCCCATGTATAAAGCCTCCACAATGACTCTGTACCGGTATCCCATGTATAAAGCCTCCACATTGACTCTGTACCGGTGTCCCATGTATATAGCCTCCACATTGACTCTGTACCGGTATCCCATGTATATAGCCTCCACATTGACTCTGTACCGGTATCCCATGTATATAGCCTCCACATTGACTCTGTACCGGTATCCCATGTATATAGCCTCCACATTGACTCTGTACCGGTATCCCATGTATAAAGCCTCCACATTGACTCTGTACCGGTATCCCATGTATATAGCCTCCACATTGACTCTGTACCGGTATCCCATGTATAAAGCCTCCACATTGACTCTGTACCGGTATCCCATGTATATAGCCTCCACATTGACTCTGTACCGGTATCCCATGTATAAAGCCTCCACATTGACTCTGTACCGGTATCCCATGTATATAGCCTCCACAATGACTCTGTACCGGTATCCCATGTATAAAGCCTCCACATTAACTCTGTACCGGTATCCCATGTATATAGCCTCCACATTGACTCTGTACCGGTATCCCATGTATATAGCCTCCACATTGACTCTGTACCGGTATCCCATGTATATAGCCTCCACAATGACTCTGTACCGGTATCCCATGTATATAGCCTCCACAATGACTCTGTACCGGTATCCCATGTATATAGCCTCCACATTGACTCTGTACCGGTATCCCATGTATAAAGCCTCCACATTGACTCTGTACCGGTATCCCATGTATATAGCCTCCACATTGACTCTGTACCGGTATCCCATGTATAAAGCCTCCACATTGACTCTGTACCGGTATCCCATGTATATAGCCTCCACATTGACTCTGTACCGGTGTCCCATGTATAAAGCCTCCACATTGACTCTGTACCGGTATCCCATGTATATAGCCTCCACATTGACTCTGTACCGGTATCCCATGCATATAGCCTCCACATTGACTCTGTACCGGTATCCCATGTATAAAGCCTCCACAATGACTCTGTACCGGTATCCCATGTATATAGCCTCCACATTGACTCTGTACCGGTATCCCATGTATAAAGCCTCCACATTGACTCTGTACCGGTATCCCATGTATATATCCTCCACATTGACTCTGTACCGGTATCCCATGTATATAGCCTCCACATTGACTCTGTACCGGTATCCCATGTATATAGCCTCCACAATGACTCTGTACCGGTATCCCATGTATATAGCCTCCACAATGACTCTGTACCGGTATCCCATGTATAAAGCCTCCACAATGACTCTGTACCGGTATCCCATGTATATAGCCTCCACAATGACTCTGTACCGGTATCCCATGTATATAGCCTCCACATTGACTCTGTACTGGTATCCCATGTATAAAGCCTCCACAATGACTCTGTACCGGTATCCCATGTATAAAGCCTCCACAATGACTCTGTACCGGTATCCCATGTATATAGCCTCCACATTGACTCTGTACCGGTATCCCATGTATAAAGCCTCCACAATGACTCTGTACCGGTATCCCATGTATAAAGCCTCCACAATGACTCTGTACCGGTATCCCATGTATATAGCCTCCACATTGACTCTGTACCGGTATCCCATGTATATAGCTTCCACATTGACTCTGTACCGGTATCCCATGTATATAGCCTCCACAATGACTCTGTACCGGTATCCCATGTATATAGCCTCCACATTGACTCTGTACCGGTATCCCATGTATATAGCCTCCACATTGACTCTGTACCGGTATCCCATGTATAAAGCCTCCACATTGACTCTGTACCGGTATCCCATGTATATAGCCTCCACATTGACTCTGTACCGGTACCCTCTGTATATAGCCTCCACATTGACTCTGTACCGGTATCCCATGTATATAGCCTCCACATTGACTCTGTACCGGTATCCCATGTATATAGCCTCCACATTGACTCTGTACCGGTATCCCATGTATAAAGCCTCCACATTGACTCTGTACCGGTATCCCATGTATATAGCCTCCACATTGACTCTGTACCGGTATCCCATGCATATAGCCTCCACAATGACTCTGTACCGGTATCCCATGTATATAGCCTCCACATTGACTCTGTACCGGTGTCCCATGTATAAAGCCTCCACATTGACTCTGTACCGGTATCCCATGTATATAGCCTCCACATTGACTCTGTACCGGTATCCCATGTATATAGCCTCCACATTGACTCTGTACCGGTATCCCATGTATATAGCCTCCACATTGACTCTGTACCGGTATCCCATGTATAAAGCCTCCACATTGACTCTGTACCGGTATCCCATGTATATAGCCTCCACATTGACTCTGTACCGGTATCCCATGTATAAAGCCTCCACATTGACTCTGTACCGGTATCCCATGTATATAGCCTCCACATTGACTCTGTACCGGTATCCCATGTATAAAGCCTCCACATTGACTCTGTACCGGTATCCCATGTATATAGCCTCCACAATGACTCTGTACCGGTATCCCATGTATAAAGCCTCCACATTGACTCTGTACCGGTATCCCATGTATATAGCCTCCACATTGACTCTGTACCGGTATCCCATGTATATAGCCTCCACATTGACTCTGTACCGGTATCCCATGTATATAGCCTCCACAATGACTCTGTACCGGTATCCCATGTATATAGCCTCCACAATGACTCTGTACCGGTATCCCATGTATATAGCCTCCACATTGACTCTGTACCGGTATCCCATGTATAAAGCCTCCACATTGACTCTGTACCGGTATCCCATGTATATAGCCTCCACATTGACTCTGTACCGGTATCCCATGTATAAAGCCTCCACATTGACTCTGTACCGGTATCCCATGTATATAGCCTCCACATTGACTCTGTACCGGTATCCCATGTATAAAGCCTCCACAATGACTCTGTACCGGTATCCCATGTATAAAGCCTCCACATTGACTCTGTACCGGTATCCCATGTATATAGCCTCCACATTGACTCTGTACCGGTATCCCATGTATATAGCCTCCACATTGACTCTGTACCGGTATCCCATGTATATAGCCTCCACATTGACTCTGTACCGGTATCCCATGTATATAGCCTCCACATTGACTCTGTACCGGTATCCCATGTATAAAGCCTCCACATTGACTCTGTACCGGTATCCCATGTATATAGCCTCCACATTGACTCTGTACCGGTATCCCATGTATAAAGCCTCCACATTGACTCTGTACCGGTATCCCATGTATATAGCCTCCACATTGACTCTGTACCGGTATCCCATGTATAAAGCCTCCACATTGACTCTGTACCGGTATCCCATGTATATAGCCTCCACAATGACTCTGTACCGGTATCCCATGTATGAAGCCTCCACATTGACTCTGTACCGGTATCCCATGTATATAGCCTCCACATTGACTCTGTACCGGTATCCCATGTATATAGCCTCCACATTGACTCTGTACCGGTATCCCATGTATATAGCCTCCACAATGACTCTGTACCGGTATCCCATGTATATAGCCTCCACAATGACTCTGTACCGGTATCCCATGTATATAGCCTCCACATTGACTCTGTACCGGTATCCCATGTATATAGCCTCCACATTGACTCTGTACCGGTATCCCATGTATATAGCCTCCACATTGACTCTGTACCGGTATCCCATGTATAAAGCCTCCACATTGACTCTGTACCGGTATCCCATGTATATAGCCTCCACATTGACTCTGTACCGGTGTCCCATGTATAAAGCCTCCACATTGACTCTGTACTGGTATCCCATGTATATAGCCTCCACATTGACTCTGTACCGGTATCCCATGCATATAGCCTCCACATTGACTCTGTACCGGTATCCCATGTATAAAGCCTCCACAATGACTCTGTACCGGTATCCCATGTATATAGCCTCCACATTGACTCTGTACCGGTATCCCATGTATAAAGCCTCCACATTGACTCTGTACCGGTATCCCATGTATATATCCTCCACATTGACTCTGTACCGGTATCCCATGTATATAGCCTCCACATTGACTCTGTACCGGTATCCCATGTATATAGCCTCCACAATGACTCTGTACCGGTATCCCATGTATATAGCCTCCACAATGACTCTGTACCGGTATCCCATGTATAAAGCCTCCACAATGACTCTGTACCGGTATCCCATGTATATAGCCTCCACAATGACTCTGTACCGGTATCCCATGTATATAGCCTCCACATTGACTCTGTACCGGTATCCCATGTATAAAGCCTCCACAATGACTCTGTACCGGTATCCCATGTATAAAGCCTCCACATTGACTCTGTACCGGTATCCCATGTATATAGCCTCCACATTGACTCTGTACCGGTATCCCATGTATAAAGCCTCCACAATGACTCTGTACCGGTATCCCATGTATAAAGCCTCCACAATGACTCTGTACCGGTATCCCATGTATATAGCCTCCACATTGACTCTGTACCGGTATCCCATGTATATAGCTTCCACATTGACTCTGTACCGGTATCCCATGTATATAGCCTCCACAATGACTCTGTACCGGTATCCCATGTATATAGCCTCCACATTGACTCTGTACCGGTATCCCATGTATATAGCCTCCACATTGACTCTGTACCGGTATCCCATGTATATAGCCTCCACATTGACTCTGTACCGGTATCCCATGTATATAGCCTCCACATTGACTCTGTACCGGTATCCCATGTATATAGCCTCCACATTGACTCTGTACCGGTATCCCATGTATATAGCCTCCACATTGACTCTGTACCGGTATCCCATGTATGTAGCCTCCACAATGACTCTGTACCGGTATCCCATGTATAAAGCCTCCACATTGACTCTGTACCGGTATCCCATGTATATAGCCTCCACATTGACTCTGTACCGGTGTCCTATGTATAAAGCCTCCACATTGACTCTGTACCGGTATCCCATGTATATAGCCTCCACATTGACTCTGTACCGGTATCCCATGCATATAGCCTCCACATTGACTCTGTACCGGTATCCCATGTATAAAGCCTCCACAATGACTCTGTACCGGTATCCCATGTATATAGCCTCCACATTGACTCTGTACCGGTATCCCATGTATATAGCCTCCACATTGACTCTGTACCGGTATCCCATGTATAAAGCCTCCACATTGACTCTGTACCGGTATCCCATGTATATAGCCTCCACATTGACTCTGTACCGGTATCCCATGTATAAAGCCTCCACATTGACTCTGTACCGGTATCCCATGTATATAGCCTCCACATTGACTCTGTACCGGTATCCCATGTATATAGCCTCCACATTGACTCTGTACCGGTATCCCATGCATATAGCCTCCACATTGACTCTGTACCGGTATCCCATGTATAAAGCCTCCACAATGACTCTGTACCGGTATCCCATGTATATAGCCTCCACATTGACTCTGTACCGGTATCCCATGTATAAAGCCTCCACATTGACTCTGTACCGGTATCCCATGTATATATCCTCCACATTGACTCTGTACCGGTATCCCATGTATATAGCCTCCACATTGACTCTGTACCGGTATCCCATGTATATAGCCTCCACAATGACTCTGTACCGGTATCCCATGTATATAGCCTCCACAATGACTCTGTACCGGTATCCCATGTATAAAGCCTCCACAATGACTCTGTACCGGTATCCCATGTATATAGCCTCCACAATGACTCTGTACCGGTATCCCATGTATATAGCCTCCACATTGACTCTGTACTGGTATCCCATGTATAAAGCCTCCACAATGACTCTGTACCGGTATCCCATGTATAAAGCCTCCACAATGACTCTGTACCGGTATCCCATGTATATAGCCTCCACATTGACTCTGTACCGGTATCCCATGTATAAAGCCTCCACAATGACTCTGTACCGGTATCCCATGTATAAAGCCTCCACAATGACTCTGTACCGGTATCCCATGTATATAGCCTCCACATTGACTCTGTACCGGTATCCCATGTATATAGCTTCCACATTGACTCTGTACCGGTATCCCATGTATATAGCCTCCACAATGACTCTGTACCGGTATCCCATGTATATAGCCTCCACATTGACTCTGTACCGGTATCCCATGTATATAGCCTCCACATTGACTCTGTACCGGTATCCCATGTATAAAGCCTCCACATTGACTCTGTACCGGTATCCCATGTATATAGCCTCCACATTGACTCTGTACCGGTACCCTCTGTATATAGCCTCCACATTGACTCTGTACCGGTATCCCATGTATATAGCCTCCACATTGACTCTGTACCGGTATCCCATGTATATAGCCTCCACATTGACTCTGTACCGGTATCCCATGTATAAAGCCTCCACATTGACTCTGTACCGGTATCCCATGTATATAGCCTCCACATTGACTCTGTACCGGTATCCCATGCATATAGCCTCCACAATGACTCTGTACCGGTATCCCATGTATATAGCCTCCACATTGACTCTGTACCGGTGTCCCATGTATAAAGCCTCCACATTGACTCTGTACCGGTATCCCATGTATATAGCCTCCACATTGACTCTGTACCGGTATCCCATGTATATAGCCTCCACATTGACTCTGTACCGGTATCCCATGTATATAGCCTCCACATTGACTCTGTACCGGTATCCCATGTATAAAGCCTCCACATTGACTCTGTACCGGTATCCCATGTATATAGCCTCCACATTGACTCTGTACCGGTATCCCATGTATAAAGCCTCCACATTGACTCTGTACCGGTATCCCATGTATAAAGCCTCCACATTGACTCTGTACCGGTATCCCATGTATATAGCCTCCACATTGACTCTGTACCGGTATCCCATGTATATAGCCTCCACATTGACTCTGTACCGGTATCCCATGTATAAAGCCTCCACATTGACTCTGTACCGGTATCCCATGTATATAGCCTCCACATTGACTCTGTACCGGTATCCCATGTATAAAGCCTCCACATTGACTCTGTACCGGTATCCCATGTATATAGCCTCCACATTGACTCTGTACCGGTATCCCATGTATAAAGCCTCCACATTGACTCTGTACCGGTATCCCATGTATATAGCCTCCACATTGACTCTGTACCGGTATCCCATGTATATAGCCTCCACATTGACTCTGTACCGGTATCCCATGTATATAGCCTCCACATTGACTCTGTACCGGTATCCCATGTATATAGCCTCCACATTGACTCTGTACCGGTATCCCATGTATAAAGCCTCCACATTGACTCTGTACCGGTATCCCATGTATATAGCCTCCACATTGACTCTGTACCGGTATCCCATGTATATAGCCTCCACATTGACTCTGTACCGGTATCCCATGTATATAGCCTCCACATTGACTCTGTACCGGTATCCCATGTATATAGCCTCCACATTGACTCTGTACCGGTATCCCATGTATATAGCCTCCACATTGACTCTGTACCGGTATCCCATGTATAAAGCCTCCACATTGACTCTGTACCGGTATCCCATGTATAAAGCCTCCACATTGACTCTGTACCGGTATCCCATGTATAAAGCCTCCACATTGACTCTGTACCGGTATCCCATGTATATAGCCTCCACATTGACTCTGTACCGGTATCCCATGTATATAGCCTCCACATTGACTCTGTACCGGTATCCCATGTATATAGCCTCCACATTGACTCTGTACCGGTATCCCATGTATAAAGCCTCCACATTGACTGTACCGGTATCCCATGTATATAGCCTCCACATTGACTCTGTACCGGTATCCCATGTATATAGCCTCCACATTGACTGTACCGGTATCCCATGTATATAGCCTCCACATTGACTCTGTACCAGTATCCCATGTATAAAGCCTCCACATTGACTCTGTACCGGTATCCCATGTATATAGCCTCCACATTGACTCTGTACCGGTATCCCATGTATAAAGCCTCCACATTGACTGTACCGGTATCCCATGTATATAGCCTCCACATTGACTCTGTACCGGTATCCCATGTATATAGCCTCCACAATGACTCTGTACCGGTATCCCATGTATATAGCATCCACATTGACTCTGTACCGGTATCCCATGTATATAGCCTCCACATTGACTCTGTACCGGTATCCCATGCATATAGCCTCCACATTGACTCTGTACCGGTATCCCATGTATATAGCCTCCACAATGACTCTGTACCGGTATCCCATGTATATAGCCTCCACATTGACTCTGTACCGGTATCCCATGTATATAGCCTCCACATTGACTCTGTACCGGTATCCCATGTATAAAGCCTCCACATTGACTGTACCGGTATCCCATGTATATAGCCTCCACATTGACTCTGTACCGGTATCCCATGTATATAGCCTCCACATTGACTGTACCGGTATCCCATGTATATAGCCTCCACATTGACTCTGTACCGGTATCCCATGTATATAGCCTCCACATTGACTCTGTACCGGTATCCCATGTATAAAGCCTCCACATTGACTGTACCGGTATCCCATGTATATAGCCTCCACATTGACTCTGTACCGGTATCCCATGTATATAGCCTCCACATTGACTGTACCGGTATCCCATGTATATAGCCTCCACATTGACTGTACCGGTATCCCATGTATATAGCCTCCACAATGACTCTGTACCGGTATCCCATGTATATAGCCTCCACATTGACTCTGTACCAGTATCCCATGTATATAGCCTCCACAATGACTCTGTACCGGTATCCCATGTATAAAGCCTCCACATTGACTCTGTACCGGTATCCCATGTATATAGCCTCCACATTGACTCTGTACCGGTATCCCATGTATAAAGCCTCCACATTGACTCTGTACCGGTATCCCATGTATATAGCCTCCACATTGACTCTGTACCGGTATCCCATGTATATAGCCTCGCAAAAAAAATAAATTCTGCTGCTCTTTATTTATGTTTTACTTTTAAAAATATATATTTTTACTTGACACATATTTTTCTTACAACTAAATAGTTGGTTTAGGACTTGTAAGTCTGAATTCCACTGTAAGGTCTACATATGTAGTATTCTGCGCATGTGACAAATACTATTTGATTTATTTCACATGAAAACATGTTGTGAATTAGGTGTGACATTATTGAAACTGTGCTCACACCTTGTGGACATAAAGAGAAACAACACCATACACACACACACACACACACACACACACACACACACACACACACACACACACACACACACACACACACACACACACACACACACACACACACACACACACACACACACACACACACACACACACACACACACTATAACCTTAACACAGATGGGATGCTTTACATACATTGCTCTTTTGTTTATTAGACACTAACATATATGTCCAATAAACATAAAGCAAAAACGAATGGAAAGTTATTCAAAAGCAGGTGTAGTGAATCAAGCATCTTGGGGTTACCTGAAATAGGTCAAAGTATATATTTTAAATGTTCTAATTTATTTAATCTTTATTTAACTAGGCACGATGAACTCAACAACATGGACATATACACAAGTTACCTGCTATATTTGGGGAAAAGGATTAACACAGAGAGAACTTGGCAAAATACAACGCATGCTTCAGTAGTACGAGTAGGTATATACAGTATCATCGGTAACAATTGTGTACAAGCCATCTAGCTAATAAAATACTGGGGCTTGCGGTCATTAGTTACATTTCAACCACAGCGATTCCCCAATTGAGGCGCATCAGAGTTCACCCGCAAATGCAGGAACACCGAAAATAATAACTAAACCAACGAATGAGAAATGGTGGAGGCTACGAGAACGAATAGACATTTTTTTCCGAATAAACGTGGTGAGTGAAAAACGTAATTACATAGCTCGCTCCCTACCCGGTATCTCATTCTACTGTTATACGACTCTGTATGCGTTGTTTGTTGGCAACCTTGTTATTTACGAAGTTTTTGGAACGGATTCCTGTTGGAACGTTCCACAAATTATACCCACCCGTTGAGGTGAGTTAGGAGTGAATACGATTGTATTTAAACCTTTATGACTAAAAACTAACCAGGAGACTGAGGGGTGCTTATCTAGCTGAGCACCTTGATCTCCTGTTCTGTGAGCTGGGAAACCTGTGTGCCTGACAGTGATCTGAACACTCATGATAATTGCAATTGCAAAAGATTAGTTCACAATCTCACTGGATGATAGTGTGTGAGCCAGGTGTGTGTGAAGTGCATCTATTTCAGTTTCCCTAAATAACCATCTCATACTCATTCACCCATTCCTAAAGAGATCCATTATAGTCAATCAGTTACTCTGGGGTGTCAGGTGGCTGGGTCCTTGTGATTATTTTGTTGATTATTTACCCCAAATAGTAGTGCCTTAGCCCCTGTTATCTATGGAAACACCATACCTTTTTCATAAATAGTCCCCACAAGTCCAGTGGTGTCTGTGCTATTGATCTCAGTGATCAGTATTCTATATTTCATATATGTAGTAGCGATACCAAGCAGATTAACACTGATCCTCATATAATTATGAAGAGACATTTAAATCTATTTTCCCCACAAACCTTTGTTCATGATATGTACAATATTACTCTGACGTCTCTATCAGCAGCATGCCTGACCCTAAATTAGAGCTAGAATTGTTCTCATCTATTTTAATCTCTCTGGCAGACAAACACACTCCCTTTAAATGCATTAGAGTAGAAAACAGAAAAAAAAGAAAAAAACACAAGTCCATGGTTCTGTATAGAACTTCAGATCTTTTAACACATAAGAAATCAGGTCTGGGCCAAGGTAGCTGATTGGTGGCTTTTCAGTCAATTGAGAAATTGATGCTCTTCCTCAATCAAGAAAGCTAAATCTACTAGCTACTTTCTAAGTTATATCAAATCAAATGTGTGTGTGTGTGTGTGTGTGTGTGTGTGTGTGTGTGTGTGTGTGTGTGTGTGTGCGTGCATGCGTGCGTGTGTAAGTAAAGAAATAAAACAACAGTAAAAAGACATTTGAAAATAACAGGAGCAAGGCTACATACAGACACCGGTTAGTCAGGCTCATTGAGGTAGTATGTACATGTAGATATGGTTAAAGTGACTATGCATATATGATGAACAGAGAGTAGCAGTAGCGTTAAAGAGGGGTTGGCGGGTGGTGGGTGGGACACAATACAGATACCCCGGTTAGCCAATGTGTGGGAGCACTGGTTGGTCGGCCCAATTGAGGTAGTATGTACATGAATGTATAGTTAAAGTGACTATGCATATATGATAAACAGAGAGTAGCAGCAGCGTAAAAGAGGGGTTGGGGGGGCACACAATGCAAATAGTCCAGGTAAACATTTGGTTACCTGTTCAGGAGTCTTATGGCTTGGGGGTAAAAACTGTTGAGAAGCCTTTTTGTCCTAGACTTGGCACTCCGGTACCACTTGCCATGCAGTAGTAGAGAGAACAGTCTATGACTGGGGTGGCTGGGGTCTTTGACAATTTTTAGTTCCTTCCTCTGACACCGCCTGGTGTAGAGGTCCTGGATGGCAGGCAGCTTTGCCCCAGTGATGTACTGGGCCGTACGCACTACCTTCTGAAGTGCCTTGCGGTCGGAGGCCGAGCAATTGCCGTACCAGGCAGTGATGCAACTGGTCAGGATGCTCTCGATGTTGCAGCTGTACAACCTTTTGAGGATCTCAGGACCCATGCCAAATCTTTTTAGTTTCCTGGGGGGGAAGTGGCTTTGTCGTGCCCTCTTCACGACTGTCTTGGTGTGTTTGGACTATTCTAGTTTGTTGTTGATGTGGCCACCAAGGAACTTGAAACTCTCAACCTGCTCCACTACAGCCACGTCGATGAGAATGGGGGCGTGCTCGGTGCTCCTTTACCTGTAGTCAACAATCATCTCCTTAGTCTTGGTTACGTTGAGGTATAGGTTGTTATTCTGGCACCACCCGGCCAGGTCTCTGAGCTCCTCCCTATGGGCTGTCTCATCGTTGTCAGTGATCAGGCCTACCACTGTTGTGTCGTCTGCAAACTTAATGATGGTGTTGGAGTCATGCCTGGCCATGCAGTCATGGGTGAACAGGGAGTACAGGAGGGGACTGAGCACGCACCCCTGGGGAGCTCCAGTGGTGAGGATCAGTGTGGCAAATGTGTTGCTACCTACCCTGACCACCTGGGGGCGGCCTGTCAGGAAGTCCAGGTTGCAGTTGCAGAGGGAGGTGTTTAGTCCCAGGTTCCTTAGCTTAGTGATGAGCTTTGAGGGCACTATGGTGTTGGATGCTGAGCTGTAGTCAACGAATAGCATTCTCACATAAGTGTTCCTTTTGTCCAGGTGGGAAAAGGCAGTGTGGAGTGCAATAGAGATTGCATCATCTGTGGATCTGTTTGGGCGGTTTACAAATTGGAGTGGGTCTAGGGTTTCTGGGATAATGGTGTTGATGTGAGCCATTACCAGCCTTTGAAAGCACTTCATGGCTACGGACGTGAGTGCTACGGGTCTGTAGTCATTTATGTAGGTTGCCTTTGTGTTCTTGGGCACAGGGACTATGGTGGTCTGCTTGAAACATGTTGGTAATACAGACTCAATCAGGGACAGGTTGAAAATGTCAGTGAAGAAACCTGCCAGTTGGTCAGCACAAGCCAGGAGTACACGTCCTGGTAATCCGTCTGACCCCGCAGCCTTGTGTATGTTGACCTGTTTAAAGGTCTTACTCACGTCAGCTACGGAGAGTGTGATCACACAGTCGTCCGGAACAGCTGATGCTCTCATGTATGCCTCAGTGTTGCTTGCCTCGAAGCGAGCATAGAAGTGATTTCGCTCGTCTGGTAGGATCGTATCACTGGGCAGCTCTCGGCTGTGCTTCCTTTTGTAATCTGTAATAGTTTGCAAGCCCTGCCACATCCGATGAGCGTCGGAGCCGGTGTATCTCAGACTGTTGGTGATCCATCTGTTTAGCTTTTTGTGTTTCGTGTGATTGATATGGATATGTACAGTGTAACATATGTACAGTGTAATTGATATGTGCAGTGTAATTTATATGGATATGTACAGTGTAATTGTTGTTTATTGATGTGTTCATGGTCAAGAGATCATGGTCTCAGCATGACTCCCTGCTTAAATAAAGGTTTAAAATTAAATTTAAAACACTTGAATAGCAGAAAAAGTCACATGAATTTCACATGTGAAATTAACGTAATCACATACTAAAAAAAGAGCATATCCATTTATTATAAAGTTTGCTTTTGTTTTCCTAATTCATAGCCCACTCTGGTTGATGGCTGAAGTGAAGGTCTTGTTCAGTATTTAACCCAACCCCTATGAATCATTACAGGTCTCAATTCTGGATAGGATACTTTATCATGCAATCACAAAGGCATAGGAAGAAGACGTGTTACCATGAAGCAGAAGGCCATTTAGCCACTACACTTATAGCCTAGATATAATTTTATTCCAATAAATACGCTAGGGAGTGGCATTAAAACATCAATGTCAAAATTTCACAGATCGGCCTATGTGTTACCTTGTAATTATGTCACACACGAAACATTAGGCCTATACATTGTGGTCAAGTTACGTTTCATTTACCTTCAACGTCTATTTCCATTAAGTTAAGCTATTAGTAGGCTGCCTCGCTCTGATACCGTTTCAGCACCATGGACAAGAGCCATTAGGACCGGTTCCATCTCTGATAATACTTTAATTTACGGGCGGCACCATTAGAGAAAACAAAGAGGGATAACAGCCACCCGTCACCTTTCATAGGGGCAACTTGAGCTATCCTACACACAGGAACATTAGAGGAAAAAGCGACCGTCTCTTGCCTATGAAAATGCGCGTCAGGGGACCGCGGTAGCCAATCTGCTTGAGCACGTATAGACGCTTGTAATTCACCAGCCCCCTTGCTGTCTCGCGCAGTGCTCTCTTTCCCCACGCAGCAGTGTTCTTGCTGACTCAGTGCCTTGCTCGCTTTTTTCGCCAAGCACCGATCAGTAACTGCGACGCACGCTCCCTCCAGTAGCCTATAGCCCACTTCAGCAGCACCAACGCCGCACAAACCGACAGACATGGCTAAAACAGCAATTGGTAAGCTAACGATGTACCGTTATTTATCTGTGTTTTGGGGACGAGTTGACAGTCACAGAGCGTTGGGTGGTGATTCTGCATGAAGCTGGAAGGATGCTGTGTGAGCATGCAGCGGCGACACCCTTGGCACAAAAGACTGCCAAGCATTTATTAAAGGGAGCGGTCAAAGTCTGTCGCACGTCAACAAATATTGTAGTTTTAAACTTGTAAATGGACGCAATCATGTTGCTTGTGTTTACAATTGAACCTGAACTGTACGCATTTGTTTTTTCTTTCATTCTATATCAACAGGGTCGGTTAATAATAGTGGGCTACAGTGTAGGATTAAGTAGCCCAATAACATTTTATTATAGGGATATTCAATATCCCTTTTTACATTGTGCGTAAAGCGAATACATAGCCTAGGTTGAAGAAATCCTATGGACACATTTGCTGTAGATTATTCGAGCAGGATAGACGCTCTTGTGGATGCTGGCTGCCGCACCTGCCGCTGTAGACCAACACATGCTCATACAACAGCATAATGCAGAACGACCGCACCCAACATCACGGTCTCTCTCTCTCTCCTCACCAGCCCAGAGCAGAATTAGGCTAAACCTTTACGCATATTATTATTGGGACTAGGCTACTATTTATTATAATCGTATGCTCAATCAAGTTGAATGATGAGAGGAATGCATGAGAAGAAATGAATCTCCAGCCGCACACTTTACATCTGAGCTAAAGCTATCAGGTGAAGAATTACGACTTGCAATGAAAATGAATGGTCGTTTGCTGAATTAGATTTTTTTTTCTCTCGAATCTATATGGATACTAATCATATGGTCAGATGTATTCCTAGTGGCCGATGATTGCCCTGTCATTCAATGTATGATCTAAACATGTCTATTTGGTTATATGGAGGAATGGATGGAAGTGAAATGTGTCATCATATTCCGGGAATTTCATGCCTGGTCTTGATATCATTTTAATGCATGGCTAGGCCTGATTTGCTTACAGCCAGTCATGATAAATGTTTTAAGATATTTGGGAGTATAAATAGTATAGACCTATCCAAGATTGTCTAATGCTTGATGGAGCACTTTCATGCGGATTTAGGGCCCTTTTGAGTGAGTTGAGACCCGTCTCTATGGCGACGACGGTCAAGGGACTACTTGTATTCCGGATGACTAGGTCGGTGATGGATGGGTGGATGAGGGTGCAGACAGAGAGCAATACATTTAACTGTGTCGTTATGTCTCGGCTGGCCGCATAGCTGTTAGTTATGTTTTTTGATATTTTTTAAATTTTATTATTGAGATGCAGACAGATACTGGGTGAGTGGGATGGGCCAGACACCCGGGGCACATGATCGTCATAGACGTCGTCAGTGGGCGCAAGGGCAGCCAGGGCCGTAGGCCGGATCAGTTGAGGTTAGGTTATGTACCATACTGTCAATGACAGTGATTGTAATAGAACTAGAAATGTGTCCTTGCTGTTTATAGAATATTCAATGAGAATATGTTGCCTACAGCCTTGGATCAACGCATTTTTAGCAGACAGACAGGCAGAAAGGCAGGCAGACAGACAGGATATTTGACAGTTGTGGGTGGCATACACAGCATCCTCCCAATGGCATTTAGTGTTAGGCCTATTAAATGACAAGCCAAAATTCAAATGTATGCTCTCTGCCCACTTGGCTACTGATTTGGCTAGGGACATCAAAAATGCTTACGTTAACGTACATTAAGATCCTTGTTCATTTATAATATATACAGTGCCTACTGTGTGACCTCTCAGATAAGCCCATGAGTTAGGTGTGGCTATCAGATATCTATTCCCCATTCTTTGTGTTAAGGGGCCAAAGCTTTCTGGGACAATGGCGCCCCCCAGAGGTCATAGCCTCCAGGGTGTCACTGAGTGCATCCCTGAACCATTCTGCCTGAGTCACTCCTGTGAGTCTTGTTGCCATAGAGCTGTATTAATCACTTCCCAAGACCTATCAACAGTTGTAGAATAAAATGTATACGGGTTAAGCAAAAGCTGAAATCAAATATCTCAGCCAGAGAGGGGAGGCTATCATCAGCGATGTCTCTCAGATAAAATAATAATTGTATCCTAATCAAATCAAATCACATTTTATTAGCCATATGCGCCGAATACAGTGAAATTCTTACTTACGAGCCCCTAACCAACAATGCAGTTTTAAAAAATACAGATAAGAATAAGAAATATAAGTAACAAGTAATTAAAGAGCAGCAGCGGTGTAAAGGAGGGGGAAGGGGCAATGCAAATAGTCTGGATATCCACTTGATTAGGTGTTCAGGAGTCTTTATGGCTTGTAGGCAGAAGCTGTTCAGAAGCCTCTTGGACCTAGACTTGGCTCTCCGGTACCGCTTGCTGTGCGGTAGCAGAGTGAACAGTCTATGACTAGGGTGGCTGTAGTCTTTGACAATTTTCAGGGCCTTCTTCTGACACCGCCTGGTATAGAGGTCCTGGATGGCAGGAAGCTACCATCTGTAATGCCTTGTGGTCGGAGGCCGAGCAGTTGCCATACCAGGCAGTGATGCAACTGTAGACTGTAGAACTGCAGCTGTAGAACCTTTTGAGGATATGAGGACCAATGACAATATGATATGAGGACCAATGACAAATCTTTTCAGTCTCCTGAGGGAGAATAAGTTTTGTCGTGCCCTCTTCACGACTGTCTTGGTGTGCTTGGACCTAGATGACATTAGGTCTAGATGACATTAGGTCTAGATGACATTAGGTCTGAATGACATTACACTAAATAGGGAACATGACTCCTTGGGTGTGGTTATAAAAAAGTGTTTAGGCTCAGGCTTATTGGTCTGTTGTTTGCATTTCAGTGTTCAACAATGCATACTAATGTCTGAAACCTCCCTCGCTGATAATATCCTCCATCTACCATCCCACTCAATAGCCCATTTCCACTGTAGTTCTCCATTAATGCTGTAATTACACAACTGATTATATTGTCGTCTAGAGGCCAGGTTGTAAACTAAATGATGAGCTTTATCACACACACACACACACACACACACACACACACACACACACACACACACACACACACACACACACACACACACACACACACACACACACACACACACACACACACTCAGTCAGTCAGTCCAGTCCAGTCCAGTCCAGTCCAGTCCAGCTTTAGCTTATTGGGCCCTCGAGACCTGTAAGGCCCCAGTATTGGGTTAGGTAGGAGGGATGCTTACGGACAGAACAGGACAGGGTTGGGGTGGAGGGATGGGCAGAACAGGACAGTATTGGGTTAGGTAGGAGGGATGCTTACGGACAGAACAGGACTGGGTTGGGGTGGAGGGATGGGCAGAACAGGACAGTATTGGGTTGGGGTGGAGGGATGGGCAGAACAGGACAGTATTGGGTTGGGGTGGAGGGATGGGCAGAACAGGACCGTATTGGGTTAGGTAGGAGGGATGGGCAGAACAGGACAGTATTGGGTTGGGGTGTAGGGATGGGCAGAACAGGACAGTATTGGGTTGGGTGGAGGGATGGGCAGAACAGGACAGTATTGGGTTGGGTGGAGGGATGGGCAGAACAGGACAGTATTGGGTTGGGTGGAGGGATGGGCAGAACATGACAGTATTGGGTTGGGGTGTAGGGATGGGCAGAACAGGACAGTATTGGGTTGGGGTGGAGGGATGGGCAGAGCACGACAGTATTGGGTTGGGGTGTAGGGATGGGCAGAACAGGACAGTATTGGGTTGGGTGGAGGGATGGGCAGAACAGGACAGTATTGGGTTGGGTGGAGGGATGGGCAGAACAGGACAGTATTGGGTTGGGTGGAGGGATGGGCAGAACAGTACAGTATTGGGTTGGGGTGTAGGGATGGGCAGAACAGAATAGTATTGGGTTAGGTAGGAGGGATGGGCAGAACAGGACAGTATTGGGTTGGGTTAGGGATGGGCAGAACAGGACCGTATTGGGTTAGGTAGGAGGGATGGGCAGAACAGGACAGTATTGGGTTGGGGTGGAGGGATGGGCAGAACAGGACAGTATTGGGTTGGGGTGGAGTGGGCAGAGCACGACAGTATTGGGTTAGGTGGAGGGATGGGCAGAACAGTACAGTATTGGGTTGGGGTGTAGGGATGGGCAGAACAGAATAGTATTGGGTTGGGTGGAGGGATGGGCAGAACAGGACAGTATTGGGTTGGGTGGAGGGATGGGCAGAACAGTACAGTAGAACAGGACAGTATTGGGCTGTGGTGGAGGGACGGGCAGAACAGGACAGCACCAGTGCAAGAGGAGGAAGAAGAAGAGAAGAGGGGGAGGAATAGGGGGTAGGTTATTGATGATCTGTGGTCTCATGCTGATGGATTACAACAGGAAACGTAACAACTGGCTCTGTTTCCGTGGTGAGGAGGAGATCTCCATGGGGATAAGAGAAGATGTTCAGTGTAGATCTTGCGGTAGAAATGAGAAAATCATTTTCCAGGGAAATCAGTCAGTGATCGATGTAGTAATTTTCAGCCCTGCAGCCCACAGTGTGTGGTGGATGATAGATCATAGAGGCTTGGGTGCTGTTTGGCACATTGAGGTGCCCGGTTGGACTCTGACTGTGCCTCCAATACACACTGTACTGACCACTACAGCACAGCAGTCAGGAGGACGAGAGCCAGAGTGTTTGCTGCAGTATGATACAGTAGTTTCACATCTTTGCTGGCTGCCTCATGGGGATGCTACAGTAGGTTCTAGTCCCAATTTGGGTGCCAAAGCTCAGGAACTTTGTAGCCTGTTATCCTAAAGTTATCCTAAAGTGAAATAATATTGAAATAGAGCAATACAGTTTGGATTCCAGGCTAGGATATTTTGGCAACATCAGCCATAATCATTCAGCCTCTAGGTGCTACCACTGCTGTTAAATTACTGTTGGATGTTACCAGTGCTAGCTACAGACAAGGAGGGTAGCTTGCCAGCTAGCTAAGTATATCAATTATATGCTGAAATGAGATGCATAGCTAATGATGAATGGAGAATGAATGCTGTGGGGAGGTGATCAACCGTTCAGACCATATGAGGACACAGCAGACACCATCTCACGCTAGTATGCACACACACAAACATACACACACACAGCCATCCCACTTCCCTTCAGTCTGCACAAACAAAAGCTCCACAAAATGGGGCTTAGAAACCTCAGGCTGATTCATCTCACTAGTCCGCCTTTGATTATCATGTTTTTCTTTTCTATTTAAGGATTTGCTGAATATTTATTTTCCTAAACATCTAAAGATGGCGTTGCCATGTGGGATGATAATTTATGAGGAGGAGAAAGTGGGTTAACGATGTGTGTGTGTTTGCGCGCATGTGTGTGTGTGTGCGTGTGTGTGTGTGTTCCCCACAGCCTACAAAGAGAAGATGAAGGAGATTTCTGTCCTATCTCTCCTCTGCTCCTGCCTGTACCCTGAGGCACGCAAGAACCTGATGGGAGAGTTCCAAGGTATGCAGAAGAGTCACCTGACTTTTTTAGTGTTTCAAATCACTTTCCACTTCCTGTAAAGGCAACAAAGAGGCAATTTTTTGTGTAAGTGAAAGTTTGATATTAACACTACTAAGGCAGCATTTTGAGTTTCCTTCTGTGGTTTTCCTCCATCTGCCCCCCCTCTACCAAACACACACACACACACACACACACACACACACACACACACACACACACACACACACACACATACACTTCTCACCTTGCAGTAGCAGGCATGGAGGTGAAGCCCATCAACAAGCGTGCCTCTGGCCAGGCCTTCGAGGTGATCCTGAAGCCCCCCTCCCCGATGTCGGACGCAGCCCACTGTGTCACCACGCCCCCTAAGAGGGAGGTCTCTCTGGAGGACATCCAGAAGAAGCTGGAGGCCGCTGAGGACCGGAGGAGAGTGAGTCTATCAGTTTACCTTAGCATAAGACGACAACTTAATTCCAAAACTGAATCACACTGAATCACGCTAGTAAATTACAGTTGGGACAAACTTTGTCCTAGCTTACTTGTCTTAGCCAATACCTTAGCTTGTCTTAGCCTATACCTCAGCTTGTCTTAGACTATACCTTAGCTTGTCTTAGCCTATACCTTAGCTTGTCTTAGCCTATACCTTAGCCTGTCTTAGCCTATACCTTAGCTTGTCTTAGCCTATACCTTAGCCTGTCTTAGCCTATTCCTTAGCTTGTCTTAGCCTATACCTTAGTCTGTCTTAGCCTATACCTTAGCCTGTCTTAGCCTATACCTTAGCTTGTCTTGGCCTATTCCTTAGGTTGTCTTAGCCTATACCTTAGCTTGTCTTAGCCTATTCCTTAGCTTGTCTTAGCCTATACCTTAGCTTGTCTTAGCCTATTCCTTAGCTTGTCTTAGCCTATTCCTTAGGTTGTCTTAGCCTATACCTTAGTCTGTCTTAGCCTATACCTTAGCCTGTCTTAGCCTATACCTTAGCTTGTCTTAGCCTATTCCTTAGCTTATCTTAGCCTATACCTTAGTCTGTCTTAGCCTATACCTTAGCCTGTCTTAGCCTATACCTTAGCTTGTCTTAGCCTATTCCTTAGCTTGTCTTAGCCTATACCTTAGTCTGTCTTAGCCTATACCTTAGCCTGTCTTAGCCTATACCTTAGTCTGTCTTAGCCTATACCTTAGCCTGTCTTAGCCTATACCGTCGCTTGTCTTAGCCTATTCCTTAGCTTGTCTTAGCCTATACCTTAGCTTGTCTTAGCCTATTCCTTAGCTTGTCTTAGCCTATACCGTAGCCTGTCTTAGCCTATACCTTAGCTTGTCTTAGCCTATACCTTAGCTTGTCTTAGCCTATTCCTTAGCTTGTCTTAGCCTATACCTTAGCCTGTCTTAGCCTATACCTTAGCTTGTCTTAGCCTATACCTTAGCTTATCTTAGCCTATACCTTAGTCTGTCTTAGCCTATACCTTAGCCTGTCTTAGCCTATACCTTAGCTTGTCTTAGCATATTCCTTAGCTTGTCTTAGCCTATACCTTAGTCTGTCTTAGCCTATACCTTAGCCTGTCTTAGCCTATACCTTAGCTTGTCTTAGCCTATACCTTAGCTTGTCTTGGCCTATTCCTTAGGTTGTCTTAGCCTATACCTTAGCTTGTCTTAGCCTATTCCTTAGCTTGTCTTAGCCTATACCTTAGTTTGTCTTAGCCTATTCCTTAGCTTGTCTTAGCCTATACCTTAGCCTGTCTTAGCCTATACCTTTGCTTGGCTAAGACTTGGACTCCTACACTTACTTTATTATTACTAAGCAATGAGTACCTTCATCAGGCAAAGGAACAATAATAAAACTAACTCTTCCCCTCTTCTTCCAACCTTGTGTCTTGGCCTCCACCTGCATTCTATTCTGTTCTATTCTACTTTATTCTATTCTATTTGGATTCCTTATTCTATTCTACTTCATATTATTCTACTCTTTTCTACACTACTGTACCCTACTCTACTTTACTCTACTCTATCACGTCCCCTCCTCAGTCCCAGGAGGCCCAGGTTCTCAGGGCCCTTTCAGAGAAGCGGGAGCACGAAAGGGACGTGCTGCTCAAGGCCATGGAGGAGAACAGCAACTTCAGCAAGATGGCAGAGGAGAAGCTTACCATGAAGATGGAGCAGATCAAGGAGAACCGCCAGGCCTACCTAGCCTCCATCATGGAGCGCCTGCAGGAGAAGGTGAGAGGAGAGCTTGGTGGGAAAAATTGCAGGTGGAGACAGCAAGACCAGGTGAATGGAAGGGGTGGACAAGATAGAAGGGTACGATGTGATAGGTAGGGGCTGGTGGCATCATTCAAGGATGGAACACTGGCAATTGTAGTTAAACATGTCAGCTGAAAGGGGGAGGACAGTAAGTTGACAGACTTGAATCAGAGAGTCTCAGGGCAGGGTCAGTATTAAGAGGTTTCTGGTATGTCCAACATGGCAGCATCTCTCTCTGTGTTGTCCTCAGGAGAGGCATGCCCAGGTGGTGCGCAGGAACAAAGAGCTGAGGGAAGAGCTGACAGCGTGAGCAGATGAGGGGCGCCACCGACCATCATACCCCCCTACAGCCACCCTTCCCCCCGACAGCCCCCCCCCCAGATCCCCCTACTACTACAGCCCCCACAGCATAAGACAACCCCCCTCCCTTGAGGGAGGAGGATGACCAACCCACCCACCGCCAGCCCACACCAACAGCATTAGCAAATGGGGGGGATCACAAACAAATATGAAAATGTCTCCACTCCTCCCTATAAAAGAATGTGTTTGCTCATTTTCAAATGATGAAAAAGAAAGAAAAAGCGAAGCCAACCAAGTGAAAGTGGGTATTGTTTTTTGTAAATACTTCCTTTTTTGTTATATACAGTATGATAATACAGCTAAAGTATTGCAGTTTGCGATTGGATCATTTTCTCTATCTATGGATGTACTTTGTTGTTTAGTTTTTCTCGGAACAAAAAAAACGTTTGCAGTTTCTCTTGTACTATCAGGCTTCTGTGATGTTGTGAGTTTGCTAGCTAGCTGACGTGTGTTTGAGGTGGTTATTTTCTGACCGTGTCTGTGTCTGTGTCTGTGTCTGTGTCGGTCAGTCAGTCAGTATGGGGATGATTAGAATGCAGGCTTCACATTGACTCCTGGAAGAGAGACTAGCTAGACTTCAGGAGACTTATTATAGCATTTATGAGCCGATTTTTCTCCTGTCTGTCTGTCTGATCCCCCACTCTCTTACATACAGTTGTACATTCACACACACACATGCACGCACACACACACACATACTCTCAAACACACTTACATACACACACACATTTTGAGAAATTTGGCAAACATGACACGTCGCTCAAGAGGAGCTTGCTAAATTCTGTCAGTTGGGCATTGCAGAGGTCACATGACATCCCTGGCTCATACCATGATGTCACAGAGGGGTGTTATGATCCTTCCTGGTTCCCAAGACCCCCTGCGTCCCCTGTCAATCACTCTCTCAGCATGTATGTACCATCTTAGACATGTAGATAATGTAATCGTGCCTTAGAATGCTACAAACTCATATAGCGGCTAACATAGAGGCAATGGTAGATCCATAAGTTACATCCATGTCCTACAAGCTTATTGTCCCTCTCATTTCTTTCACGTCGTACCAGAGAGGAACCGAAGCCAAATGCTACTAGGAAGGTTTCACACTATATATGGAGAATCGTAGAATAACTCTCGCACTATGGAGAATGAATCATTGTACCTTCTTCTTAGTATTTAAACAGCTTTTAACTGGGTACAGCAGACTATAGCATACGAAGGGCATAAACAGCTAAAGTGGGCAACATGTAAGCCAATCAACACATAACAGCTAGATGATGTTAGATGTGTTAACATGACAAAGGAAGACAGTGGCCATCTGCAAAGGGTGCATGCAAGTGTATACAGGTCGTGTGTGTGTATGTATGTGTGTGTGTGTGTGTGTGTGTGTGTGTGTGTGTGTGTGTGTGTGTGTGTGTGTGTGTGTGTGTGTGTGTGTGTGTGTGTGTGTGTGTGTGTGTGTGTGTGTGTGTGTGTGTGTGTGTGTGTGTGTGTTTCAGGAGGGGTGGGTGGATTGTGTGTGATGGGGAGCACAGGGAGCACAGCCAGGAAGTTGGAGCTGTATATCTGACCATCGGTCACATACTGATGACATCACAGCGTCCTGTCCATGGTGATGAATCTGCCTGCCTCTCTCTCTTCCTGTTTGTGTGTTTCCCCCCTCCGCATATATCTTTGTGAGCAACCTGTGGTTAATAAAGGTTTGGGGTTCTGTGAATGATATTGGCTGTGTGTGTGCTTATTCTATTTCTGATCTATTGTCTTTTTAGCTTGGAAGAAGACAAAAATCATTCAAATTGTTTTTGAGCATGTCCAATTACAAATGCAGATTAATCTGTCACATTAATCTTTGTATGTATTATTGTATTATTTCTATAATATAACTATATTTATTACTCAGTCTCTGAATGAGCCTGAATATGGACATGGCCAAGGAAAGTAAGTGATCATCATCCACAGTTGTAGAATCGCATATGACCAGCAGGTGGTGACAAAAGATTGCAATTAGCAGTGTTGTAACACCTTGACCCTTCACTATGAAGTAAATCCAGAATTGCCTGTAGGATTTACATGAGACAATACTAGACTCTGTAGTGTAGACTCTTCCCCCATAGTTACTGATGAGAATCACCTTACGAGTCTGGCAAACAAACGACAGGAGGAACGATAATGAGGATGGATGGAGACAGAGGGAGAGAAAGAAGGAGGGAAAGGGTGTGGGAGAGATACAGGAGAGGAGCATATTTTGGCAGAGCATTGATGAAAGGAGGAGGAGGATGGATGGAGACCGAGTGAAAGAGAGAGGGATAGGAGGGTGGGTGAGACAGAGGAGGATGATTTGGCAGAGAGTTGATGAAAGGCGGAGGAGGAGGAGGAGGAGGCTCTGTTTTATCACTCCTCTGACGGGCGTCCCAGCAGCAGCAACAACAGTAACTTGGGGGAGCGTGGGAGCCAAGCACACCGGGAGGAGAGTGGGCTGCAACCATAGCTCTGGGACAAAGCAGCACTGTGCTCTCTCTTCTCTCTCCCTCCTACCTCTCCCCTCTATCCCACACTGCTCTCTTTCCCTCTCTATTCCCTCTCTTTCTCTCTCCCCTCTCTCCCACACCCCTATGTCTATCACACTCTCTCTTTCCCACTCTTTCTTTCTCTCTCTTTTCCCACTTTCCCACACTGCCCTTTCTCTCCCTCTCCTCTCCCTCTCTTCCCTCTCTGCCTCCCACACTACCCTCTGTTTCCCCTCTCTCTCCTCTAGCCTCCGCTCTCCTTTCCTCCCTCTCTCCCTCCTCCCTCTCTTCCCACGCGGTAGGGCCAGCCAAGCTGCCATTGTCCAGGACATCCCCTCGTTGTTAATCGCTTCCTGTACACACAGAGAGGCAATCAAGAGACCCAGAGGCTGTGGCTGAGACCGGGTATCGACTGTCTCACAGCACAGCAGAGAGCAGCGTAGGGACAGATAGGGACATGGACAGACAGGGACTGGAGCAGGAACTATTACCACTGTTACCTATGGAGAGCAGTGTGGAGTCAAAGTCGATATTACTACTGTTAATCACAACGATATCTTCCTTTATCTAAACAGACTTCGGAAATGTTGGATAATGTTGGTGAAAGATTGATCTAACAATTAAAATAAATAAGAAGAGAATGTCAACAGTTCCAGGCAGTCATATTAACCAAAGATGGATATAAATAGGGAGGGTTGAGTTTTGAATATCAGAAATCGTTATTAAAATGTGTCTTTCTCCACACGATCTCAATCACACCATAGTTTGGGACACCGAAGGAGCAAACAATGGATTTCATTTTCTCATAGCTTTTTATTGCAGATAAGTCACACAGATAGATAAGTGAAGGACGGAATAGAGTACCTCACATGCCATCCCAGCACTCTCTCTTTACATACATCCCATCTCTAGTGTACATGTATACACACAGTATATCATTATTAGAAAGCTGAGAAATCAGATTTATCAGCGCTTTTTTATACAAAACACTTATGACAAAATCACTTTTGAGGTTTGGTAAAAATACACATCTTACAAGAGGGGATGCTATTACTGTCACAGACTCGCCATAGAATCCACAGAGATATGGTCGGAAACAATCTAGAATTGGACCGTATAGGGGATATATGTAGTCTAGATATCTCTGAGCAATGACTATATAGAGGTACAGGGATACTGCAGTGTGTTTGAGTGATTGTTCCTATTGGCATCTATGTTTGAAAATGATATCATGATAATTTGCCTATTAATTCATTAAAAAATATATGTTTTAATTGAGAAGAGTGTCATGCCTCCACCACTTTTTATGGATCATATAATATAATTGAATGCAAAGGAGTGTAAAGAATTTTTGTTGCAAGTCTCAGACCAACTAGTATTGTAATTCTTTGAAAAAGCATTGCATTTTTTAATTACACTGATTCCAATTGGTTCCATACATCTCAATAGCTGCCTGCTCAGCTCGCTATGACAGTATGTTGTTTAATGTTAAACAATTGTACAGCTACCACTTTTTGCAAATCTGCTAACAATCAGAAATATAGGGCATTGTAACCTCTGTAGACATTAATGTCTAAGGACATTAACTCTTTGTTGTCCTCACCCTTGACTCATGACTGTAAATACATTACTTCAGAGAGATTTTGCTGCAATAGAAACTCACACAGAGAATGCAAATCAAACGAATGGAAAACAAGAGGGTTCCGGATAAATTCTAACAGTCAAACAAACACCTGGTTTTAGTTCTTCCAGTCAATAAAATGTCATAAAAAGGGCACCACCAACACCTCCCTCTCCATGCCTCTCTCCCTCTCTCTCGCTCACTCTCTCTCTCTCTGGGAGATACAAGTACAGTCCAGGGCTCAATGGGAAAACAAAGGGGACAATTTCGCTGAGAACTTGATGGGTGACTGATTGACAGCCTGACCATCTGTGGAATTTTCCCCTTACAGGCTGAACACACTATGGGAGGAGAAGCAAAGCCCATTAACAGACAACACATAGATAACTCAATATTGTTAATTAAACAATCACTTTGTTTGCTCTCTTATAATTGTTTCCCTCTTTCGTCAACATCATAGAAAAACGCAATTCCTAGGAAAATAAAAAATGGTATTCCTATAGCTATCTCCTTTATAGAATGTTGATATGGTATGATAGAAAAACAACATCTTCTAGGCCATGGAAAGGTCCAGCTCAGCTGGTGAGTTCAGTTCAGTTCGTAGTGATGGCGCACTCACTAGCCATCTACTTGGTCAGTTTAGTCAGTGTGGAGGGGGGTTAAAGATTGTTCAGAAAGCCCCTATCTCCATGCCCCAGGGCCGGTAAGGCTGCTTCCCCAGGCTGGCTTGGCTGGAGGGGGTGTGGACGGGGGGGCTGAGGGTGCCGGGGGACAGCAGGGGAAAGGCACTGAAGGGGAAGGGGAACGCCGATAGGGTGGAGAGGGAGGACAGGGAGAGGGGAGGGGAGAGCTTGGAGGCTGCAGCGGTGGCTGTGGAGGTCACGGTGAGGTTCAGCCCTGGGGGGAGGGGGGCAGCACTGGGGGGGACACGGAGAGGACCCCCCTGGGCGTGACTGTGCTCAGAGAGGAGGGTGGCACCGCTAAGCCTGCTGGGAGCATGGCCATGGGGCGAGGAGCGAGGCTCTCTCTCTATCGGCGAGGAGGAGGAAGAAGAGGATGAAGAAGAAGTAGAAGAGGAGGATGACGGAGAGCTGTTGGAGCCGCTGCGTGGTAACGGTAATGTCGCCCCCTGCTGGTGTTGATGGTGCTGCTGCTGGAGGAGGAGGTGGTGGGCCAGGTGGGCGGAGGGGGGAGACCCAAAGGCCGAGCCCCATGCCAGGTGGCCCAGTCCAGACACAGAGACGGAGTGGGCCTCTCTCTGGGAGGCATAGCTGTTCAGGTGGGAGACCAGGCGGATCTGCAGGGGGTCAGTGCTGTCCAGGCCTTCCATAATGCTCAGGTAGCGGACCGTCTCAGCCAGACATTCCCTGAAGCCCAGACCCCGGTAGTCCGAGGCCAGGGCATGGGCATCAAAGTAACCTGGAAGGGAGAGGGGAGAAGCAGGGTTAATTAAGTGTTTTCAGACAAAACCACCAAACAAGTAGAGCAGAAATAAAGGAAGTCTACTGAAGTCTACTAATAACAATGAGTGTGACAATCCAGGAAGTTAGTTAAAGTTAGCAAAGAAACTAAAGCAGGTGTCTTGTGCTATGCCTGCCGGACATATTAAAATATTTAATGAGATGCACATAGCTTGAGTTTACAGAACAACTCAGTGAAGAGAAAGATATTATACAAATCAATAACTTTATAGTCAATCAATATTATGTCAGTTAAAAAATATTGTTTCCTTTCATGATACAATAATTATTTGATTATGGTAATTTATTGTAGTACAAATGACTCCACCACACCTTTTCCTCCAGCAGCATGAAGCATCTTCAGATGATCCACGGTCATCTGCAGAATCTCTGCTTTCTCCAGTTTAGCTGAACCCTGAAGGATTTCGGGACAGAAGACACATTCATTAAACCAATAAAAAGGTATTGAATATCGTTTAAATCATTAAAGATATATACTGGAAATTATTATTCGTTATTTTCTTAAAACACGTGGAAGGTTTATAAACTTTAACTGTTCTCTACCAGTTCAAAGCACGTTGACGTATCCTGTCAAACTTTTTGATAGGGTGATTGTTTTACGCATGACACAGCGATCAGATTTTACCTGCTTCTCGAACGCGCTAGGGACCAGTCTGCGCAGCTCGGTGAGGCTGTTGTTGATTCTGTCACGGCGACGTTTTTCAATGATCTGTAGGAGAGATGAGCAATTAGAACATTCAGTCACTGAAAAAAATAGAGAATTTAGTTGGTGTAAAAACGTGCGTATTACGCACTTTTACGCACGACCATTCTAACAAGAAATGTACTCACTCCTCGACGGCGCTTCCTCGCATTCACTTGAGTTTTTGTTGCGGGAGACATCGGCCCAAGGGGAGAACTCATGTTCCTGAAAGAACAACACATTCAATTATTGTATTAATGTGCGTTAGTAACGCACATCCGGCCTCGGAAATGACCAAATTGCAAAATATATTTTAACATTTTTGCACGTCTTTTCTTATAAACAATATCAAAGCAATACAGGAGTAAGACCCTTGAAACGTAGGTTCGGAACATATAATAATAATTGAATAAAACGAAAATATTGGACACAATCTTACCCATTTTCATCTGCACTCTCCTTCTCAACCTCAATGTTCTCGTCCAGCTCGCTGTCCGAGGAGCTAAAATCGTGATTCCTTTTCATTTTTATCCGCTGTTGGGTTTCCTTCGTTCAGAGTACAATACAGTATGGTCCAAGTCTTTCAATTCTCCGACTCTCTGTGCGTCTATCAGCTATGCGTCGAGCTCATCCGTTTGAAGGACCAAGCTTTCCCACGGTATCATTTCTACATCACTGCCAGCCAGAAGGGGCTTGGCATTGCACCTTAACTAGCCAATTATAAGTCAGCTATGGTTTGAGTGACAGCACAGTTGCAAGGGAACTCTACGGCCTAAACACGCCCCACTCCTTTGAATGATTTTGACAGGGGTCCAATAGACTTTCGGTCCGTGACTGTCAACCCCCCTCCCCTCCCGAGTACTGTGGCTGTCTGTCCCGGTTGTGAGGAGTGGCTGGCCTGCTGTCACCACGCGCTTGCCGTGGGAAAGTTTCTTAGCCCAACGCTGATAACCAATCAGGGGCGACGGCAGTCTCCGGCGTTTGAAATGAATGGGGCAATTGGTCGGGGCGACGGGCGGTCTAGAGGCGAGCGTGTGAACCTGTAATCCAATACTAACTCATCTAAAGGACAGCCAGTGTTCAAGAGGAAACTATGAAGTCTAATCTTACCCATAGCGGACATGATGCACGGTAAAGATGCTTTAGGGACTGGAGAGGATGAGGACTTTGCCACACAAAAGGCATAATGCAATTAAAGGAGGCCAGCTTCTCCAGTGTGTCATCACCACACCACACCCTCTCTGGGTCCCAATAATGGCCACACTCCCAAATCATTTGACAGACATTGTTGTGTGTGTTTGTATATCCCCTCTCCTCATGTGACAAGCAGATTAAGCTCTTGCTGATCCTTTTGACCTGTTTTCATGAGTCATACACACACAAACACACACACACACACACACACACACACACACACACACACACACACACACACACACACACACACACACACACACACACACACACACACACACACACGTGGTCACATGTTTTTTGCTGGTCTTGGCTGTCTCTCAAAATGACAGCCTGCCATGTTCCCCCACCTCCTGCCACTGTGACCTGATCATACGCTGGCTGGCTGCCCTATAAAGATTCTGATAAGAGGAAGAAACGTGAGAGGACCATACAGTACATCAGCAGTGTTTGCCCCTGACCCTTGTCCATATAATCTTACTCATTATGATCTGAAAGGCAAAACTGATCCTAGATCAGAAATCCTACTCTGAGACAGTCTATGAATCCCTGATCCTTATCTCTAATAACCCTAGTCAGCAGCATGCATAATAGTCATCAGGCCAGGAGAGGAGCTGCCTTGGTAAGAAACATGAATGAGAGGAAGCTCTTAGGGCTGTTTTCATGTTGTTGTTATTGCTGCCTTCAGCCAGCTAGCCTCGAGTTCAGACATGACACAGACAGACGCATTCCCACACACTCCCACCTTTCTGCTGCCTGCTGATTGTTGGCGTGGCAGGGGGGCACAAACATATACGTGCACGCACGCACACACACACACACGCACGCACGCACACACACGCACGCACACGCACACACGCACACACACGCACGCACGCACACGCACGCACACACACGCACGCACACACACGCACGCACACACACGCACACACACACACGCACGCACACACACGCACGCACACACACGCACACACACGCACGCACACACACGCACGCACACACACGCACACACACACACACGCACACACACACACGCACACGCACACGCACGCACGCAACCACGCACACACACACACGCACGCACACACACGCACACACACACACACGCACGCACACACACGCACGCACACGCACACGCACGCACACACACGCACGCACACGCACACGCACGCACGCAACCACGCACACACACACACACACACACACACACACACACACACACACACACACACACACACACACACACACACACACACACACACACACACACACTTCCACATTCTGCTGCTGATTGTTAGTGTGGCAACAGGCAGGCAGGCTTGGCGGGCTGTGAGTCGGAGGGTGGATGGGATGGGGGGCTTCGTTCTCTCCCTGTTGTATTTCAAATTCACTGAGGGTTCCCACGCTGCTGTTATTTTCTGCCTGTTGTCTTTGTTCTCCAGGCTCATCACATGTTGTGATTAGTGCCTTCCAGAGGGCTGCCTTTGAAGGTAACCGAGGCGCACGCACGCACACACACACACACACACGCACACACACACACAGACACACACACACACACACACACACACACACACACACACACACACACACACACACACACACACACACACACACACACACACACACACACACACACACACACACACACACACACACACACACACACACACACACACACACACACACACACACATCCAGCTGAGGTAGTGGCTGTGACACAACATCATTTCCCACAACCCCCCTGCGCTTGCCAATCAGACTGAAGCTCAAACAGTCTTATTTCATGTTGGCTTGGGGGTTTGTGACCTCTGACTATTAGACTACACACACAGTCGCCGTGTGGTTGTCTTGGGGTTGTAGGTCATCCGACTGTCTGACACACATAGCCACGGTGTAGTTTACTCCAGGAGTTTATTCCAGGAGGTGTTAACTGATACATGAAGCATCTGGAGGATCAGTTCAAAGCAAAAGAAAATCCTTCTTCAAAGATCCTCCTTTTTCTCAACTCTCTTCCACTGATTTCTTTGAGTTTGCTGAATACTGAGATGCAACAAACAGACAACAATCAAGAAATCATCTGACTTCATTTACAAGCCACAAGTCCCCCGGGCCCAAATAAATGGATGCCTCTGGACTCTCTCTGAGGCCCCAGAGGAATAAATGGGGGAGCTTCTGAAATGGCCCTCTATTTCTTTTAATACTTTGTCTGCCTCGTCTAATAGCCTCCGTCTCTGAGGGCTCTTCCTCACACACAGGCTCTCTAACCAACATGGGATAAGATGTCGAACAACAACGGCGTGAGGCTCTTCGGAGTCCAGACAGATGTTCCCTGATGGAAACAATGAACAAGCCGACACGTCATTCTTCAGTCACAAGGACCAGTGGAGACCACATGTTATTGTTTATAAATAACCTCTGTGCATTAAGTTTCACAGAGGAAAGGCTAGCTTTGTCTCCACTCACTGGGAGAGGAAGCACTGGCTAATTCTCCCTGAGACGTGTGTGACAACCGCTCATTGTGTGTGTGTGTGTGTGGGGGGGGGGGGGGGCGTGTTTGGTCATCTACATGCACATGCACAAACACAGACACACACATACACACTAACACACAATGCCTTTGGAGGATGTGTTCAAGCGGTAACCCATTGACACCCATGCCAATTCTCACGTTGTCTCCTTCCCCCAAGGGAAGGGTTCTAGAGCCACCTCTGTCTTTCATTGTCAACCTACCACACCCCATATTTATGTCAGCCCCAGTTTTGACTGACTGAAGTCAAGAGGATCACTTCCCATTGGCATGTACAGTTGAAGTCAGAAGTTAACATACACTTAGGTTGGAGTCATTAAAACTCGTTTTTCAACAACTCCACAAATGTCTTGTTAACAAACTATAGTTTTGGCAAGTCGGTTAGGACATCTACTTTGTGCATGACACAAGTCCAACAATTGTTTACAGACAGATTATTTCACTTATAATTCACTGTATGACAATTCCAGTGGGTCAGAAGTTTACATACACTAAATTGACTGTTTCTTTAAACAGCTTGGAAAATTCCAGAAAATGATGTCATGGCTTTAGAAGCTTCTGATAGGCTAATTGATATAATTTGAGTCAATTAGAGGTGTACCTGTGGATGTATTTCAAGAACTACCTTCAAACTCAGTGCCTCTTTGCTTGACATCATGGAAAAATCTAAAGAAATCAGCCAAAAATTGTAGACCCCCACAAGTCTGGTTCATCCTTGGGAGCAATTACAAACGCTGCAAGGTACCATGTCCATCTGTACAAACATTAGTACGCAAGTATAAACACCATGGGACCATGAAGCCATCATACCGCTCAGGAAGGAGATGCGTTCTGTCTCCTAGAGATTAACGTACTTTGGTGCAAAAAGTGCAAATCAATCCCAAAACAACAGCAAAGGACCTTGTGAAGATGCTGGAGGAAACAGGTACAAAAATATCTATATCCACAGTAAAACAAGTCCTATATCGACATAACTTGAGGTGCCGCTCAGCAAGGAAGAAGCCACTGCTCCAAAACCGCCATAAAAAAGCCAGACTACGGTTTGCAACTGCACATGGGGACAAAGATCGTACGTTTTGGAGAAATGTCCTCTGGTCTGATGAAACAAAAATAGAACTGCTTGGCCATAATGACCATTGTTATGTTTGGAGAAAAAAGGGGCGGCTTGCAAGCCGAAGAACATCATCCCAACAGTGAAGCACGGGGGTGGCAGCATCATGTTGTGGGGGTGTTTTGCTGCAGGAGGGACTGGTGCACTTCACAAAATAGAAGGCATCATGAGAAAGGGAAACTATGTGGATATATTAAAGCAGCATCTCAAGACATCAGTCAGGAAGTTAAAGCTTGGTGGCAAATGTGTCTTCCAAATGGACAATGATCCCAAGCATACTTCCAAAGTTGTGGCAAAATGGCTTAAGGACAACAAAGTCAAAGTATTGGAGTGGCCATCACAAAGCCCTGACCTCAATCCCATAGAACATTTGTGGGCAGAACTGAAAAAGTGTGTGTGAGCAAGGAGGCCTACAAACGTGACTCAGTTACACCAGCTCTGTCAGGAGGAATGGTCCAAAATTCACCCAACTTATTGTGGGAAGCTTGTGGAAGGCTACCCGAAACGTTTGACCCAAGTTAAACAGTTTAAAGGCAATGCTAGCAAACACTAATTGAGTGTATGTCAATTTCTGACCCACTGGGAATGTGATGAAAGAAATAAACCTGAAGTAAATCATTTTCTCTACTATTATTCTGACATTTCATATTCTTAAAATAAAGTGGTGATCCTAACTGACCTAAGACAGGGAATTGTTACTTGGATTAAATGTCAGGTGTATGTAAACTTCTGACTTCAACTGTATTTTTAATGCAGCATCATAACGGCCTCTTGTTGGATTCACTTGTTGGATGAAACTACGTTAGAAACGGATTATAAATGCAGCATTATTATTAACACATTTAACATGGCCGTTAGTACCCTTAAAAAAGGTGTACGATGCCAAAGTCTGTCCAATGAGAACACAATGCTTCACTTTTTACATTTTCATTATTTCCCAGAAATATTTTGCTGTGCTTGTTGATTTTAGAACGGCCCCTCTTATAAATATGCAACTGTGGCAGCCTCTTCCCAGACGCCTTCATATGTGTTGTGCTGGAGGGGGTTTCTAGTCGAGGAAGTGGGTCGACAGGTTTGGCCTGAGTCATGTCTGACTCTTGGTGGGTGGCCATGATGCATAGACACCACAGACTCTCCCCTTGGGAGGGGGGTTCTTTCATCTCTGGTCTGGTTTGGGGGACCGGAGGTACAAATGTAGGACCTTAATTTGAGCCAGTTTGCTACAGCAGGAAAATAATCCTGCAGCAACAGGATATATGAATTATAGACGGGTTCGTTGGTTAGCAACAAAACCGAGGCGTGCTCAACAATGGGGAAAAACAGACAGGGTTGTCTTAGATTTTTGATAACATGTAAGCTATATTTCTTCTCCACTGTTTATTGAAAACATAAATACATTTGCAGAATGAACACTTGTTGTCTCTCAAATACATCGTTACAGTTGTTGGTTAGCTAGCCAGCGAATTTTAGCCATATTTTCATTGACATGAAATCAGTCAAAACACCTCAAATCAAAACATGGTATCAATAACATGATGAAACATGCTGAAACAAGCCACTTATGATTCCTCACATGGCAGTGTCATTCTTGCTAGAAATCTGGCCACCCAGAATCACAACACGCTTACTTCTGCTCCATGGAAGCGTGCACATAATTTTCGTGACGTTGTCAGCTGACCCATTTATTATGTGGATTATAATTAATGGCCATTTTTTGTAGGGGTTTATACATTGTTTTTAGGGGAAATTAAGTCTGACATGTTAAAGTGGAAATTAGTATCCTTTTTAAACCTTAAATAAGCTAAAATTTTGCTTTTCCACTTTATATCCTCATCAACAAAAGACTGATCTATATGTTTGAGGGCTACGGCATTGAGCCAAAGACTGATCTATATGATTCAGGGCTAGGGCATTGAGGCAAAGACTGATCTATATGATTCAGGGCTAGGGCATTGAGCCAAAGACTGATCTATATGTTTGAGGGCTAGGGCATTGAGCCAAAGACTGATCTATATGTTTGAGGGCTAGGACATTGAGCCAAAGACTGATCTGTATGATTCAGGGCTAGGGCATTGAGCCAAAGACTGATCTGTATGATTCAGGGCTAGGGCATTGAGCCAAAGACTGATCTGTATGATTCAGGGCTAGGGCATTGAGCCAAAGACTGATCTGTATGATTCAGGGCTAGGGCATTGAGCCAAAGACTGATCTGTATGTTTGAGGGCTAGGGTATTGAGCCAAAGACTGATCTGTATGATTCAGGGCTAGGGCAATGAGCAAAAGACTGATCTGTATGATTCATGGCTAGGGCAATGAGCAATAGACTGATCTGTATGTTTGAGAGCCAAGGCAATGAGCAATAGACTGATCTGTATGTTTGAGGGCTAGGGCAATGAGCAAAATACGGATCTGTATGATTGATGGCTTGGGCAATTAGCAAAAGATTGATCTGTATGTTTGATGGCTGGGGCAATTAGCAAAAGATTGATCTGTATGTTTGATGGCTGGGGCAATTAGCAAAAGATTGATCTGTATGTTTGATGGCAAGGGCAATAAGCAACAGACTGATCTGGACAGGGCCACAGTGTCTCCCGACCCCTCCTGTCTCAGCATTCAGTATTTATGCTGCAGTAGTTTATGTGTCAGGGGCTAGGGTCAGTCTGTTATATCTGGAGTACTTCTCCTGTCTTATCCGGAGTCCTGTGTGAATTTAAGTATGCTCTCTCTAATTCTCTCTCTCTCTTTCTTTCTCTCTTTCTCTCTCTCGGAGGACCTGAGCCCTAGGACCATGCCTCAGGACTACCTTGCCTGATGACTCCTTGCTGTCCCCAGTCCACCTGGCCGTGCTGTTGCTCCAGTTTGAACTGTTCTGCCTGCGGCTATGGAACCCTGACCTGTTCACCGGACGTGCTACCTGTCTCAGACCTGCTGTTTTTAACTCTAGAGACAGCAGGAGCTGTAGAGATACTCTTAATGATCAGCTATGAAAAGCCAATTGACATTTACTCCTGAGGTACTGACCTGTTGCACCCTCAACAACCACTGTGATTATTATTATTTGACCCTGTTTGGTTATCTATGAACATTTTAACATCTTGGCCATGTTCTGTTATAATCTCCACCCTGCACAGCCAGAAGAGGACTGGTCACCCCTCATAGCCTGATTCCTCTCTAGGTTTCTTCCTAGGTTCTGGCCTTTCTAGGGAGTTTTTCCTAGCCACCGTGCTTCTACACCAGCATTGCCTGTTTGGGGTTTTAGGCTGGGTTTCTGTACAGCACCTTGTGACATCAGTTGATGTAAGAAGGGCTTTATAAATACATGTGATTGATTTATCTGTATGTGTGAGGGCTAGGGCAATGAGCAAAATACTGGATCTGTATGTGTGAGGGCTTAGGCAATGAGCAAAAGACTGGATCTGTATGTGTGTGGGCTTAGGCATTGAGCAAAAGACTGGATCTGTATGTGTGAGGGCTTAGGCAATGAGCAAAAGACTGGATCTGTATGTGTGAGGGCTTAGGCAATGAGCAAAAGACTGGATCTGTATGTGTGAGGGCTTAGGCAATGAGCAAAAGACTGGATCTGTATGTGTGAGGGCTTAGGCAATGAGCAAAAGACTGGATCTGTATGTGTGAGGGCTTAGGCAATGAGCAAAAGACTGGATCTGTATGTGTGAGGGCTTAGGCAATGAGCGAAAGACTGGATCTGTATGTGTGAGGGCTTAGGCAATGAGCAAAAGACTGGATCTGTATGTGTGAGGGCTTAGGCAATGAGCAAAAGACTGGATCTGTATGTGTGAAGGCTTAGGCAATGAGCAAAAGACTGGATCTGTATGTGTGAGGGCTTAGGCAATGAGCAAAAGACTGGATTGTCCGTGTTCATTTTAGCACTTTGACTGACATGTTGATAGATGAAACGCAATCCAATCTGATGTATTGGTGGTGAAGTCATTTGAGGCAAAAGCGTATTTGGAATACATTTTAGAATTTAGAATGAGTTGCATCTTTGAATACCTTCATTGTGTTATTTTTACTACACCGCTATAATTAAATTTCCAGAAAAATTGCTGATGTTACCAATACTACTCCCAGTACTCTCAGACACCACACACACACACACACACACACACACACACACACACACACACACACACACACACACACACACACACACACACACACACACACACACACACACACACACACACACACACACACACACACACTCTCCCACCCGTTCTCACTCATCGCCTAATTTGATAACGACTCTACGATCAAAACATGCTAGTGTTTGACATTTGGTCTTTTGATGCGTGGCGGCCTGGGAGAGAGCAGCCCCCATGGAAGGCTGTGGGCCCCCCTGCAGCCCCCTGACCCTGGTAATGATGGGGAGGTCAGAAGCCAGGTTGTGTGAAAGCCCCTCCACATCCTCCTTCTCACTGGTATGGCTGAGAACCAGCGCTGCTTGTGTGATCCCATGAAATATATGCCTTCAGGGGCTGGGACCGGGGCAGGATCGGTGCAGGACCAGGGTAGCAGATGCAACCGGAAAAGGCAAACCCTCTGCATGTTGTGGTTCGCCGCCGTGACCGTGAGGGGACTGTCTATCTGTCTGGAATGGAGGAGAAGGAGATGCTGACAGAGGGAAGGGGGGGGGTAAAAGAAATAGGTAGAGACACAGAGAGAGAGAGTGAGAGAGAGAGACAAAGAGAGAGACAGAGAGAATTTGAGAGAGAGAGCGAGAGAGACAGAGAGAGAGAGTGAGAGAGAGAGAGAGACAAAGAGAGAGACAGAGAATTTGAGAGAGAGAGAGCGAGAGAGACAGAGAGAGAGCGAGAAAGAGAGAGAGAGAGAGAGCGAGAGAGAGAGAGAGAGGAAGAGAGAGGAAGAGAGAGAGAGGGAGAGCAAGAGAAAGAGAGAGTGAGAGATAGAAAGAGAGAGAAAGAAATAAAGAGAGAGAGAGTGAGAGCATGAAGGGCAGGAACGGTTATTCTTATTTCATCTTGTTCTGTCTGTCTGGTGATCTCCTGGTGATCTCCTGGTGCTCTCCTGGTGATCTCCTGGTGCTCTCCTGGTGCTCTCCTGGTGATCTCCTGGTGCTCTCCTGGTGCTCTCCTGGTGCTCTCCTGGTGCTCTCCTGGTGATCTCCTGGTGCTCTCCTGGTGCTCTCCTGGTGATCTCCTGGTGCTCTCCTGGTGATCTCCTGGTGCTCTCCTGGTGCTCTCCTGGTGATCTCCTGGTGCTCTCCTGGTGATCTCCTGGTGCTCTCCTGGTGCTCCTGGTGATCTCCTGGTGCTCTCCTGGTGATCTCATGGTGCTCTCCTGGTGCTCTCCTGGTGATCTCCTGGTGATCTCCTGGTGCTCTCCTGGTGCTCTCCTGGTGATCTCCTGGTGCTCTCCTGGTGCTCTCCTGGTGATCTCATGGTGCTCTCCTGGTGCTCTCCTGGTGATCTCCTGGTGATCTCCTGGTGCTCTCCTGGTGCTCTCCTGGTGCTCTCTTGGTGCTCTCCTGGTGCTCTCCTGGTGCTCTCCTGGTGATCTCATGGTGCTCTCCTGGTGCTCTCCTGGTGATCTCCTGGTGATCTCCTGGTGCTCTCCTGGTGCTCTCCTGGTGATCTCCTGGTGATCTCCTGGTGATCTCCTGGTGCTCCCGTCTATAAGCCATGACTGTCTGCTCGGCTTGTTATGATGCAACCACATCAATGTTGCTATCCTGACCCTAATTACAGGGGCTTCACACCAGAACGTCTAGTCAATCTCTCTGGAATCTGTGTTAAGCTCCTTTGTCTGCATCCCCTTCTAAGACCATTTAAAGAAACATTCTGGAACAATCGTCAATCATATACATTTGTTTTGTTATTAATCTAATGCCTGTTGGCGTCATACAGAACAGTGCTGTATATTAAAGCACTGGTTTTAAGACAACATCCTTCACGTCTAATGTAAGTGCATATAGGCCATACACACTTCACTATGAACTGTTTCTCCCTCCCTGCTGGCTGCTTGGTTTCTCTGGTGAACATGCTACTCTCCAGTAGAGGGTAGATAGTAGACATGTGCAGCTATGGGGGTTTGATCACACTGAGCAACTGCACATCCCTGTTCAGCTCTGCATGTCATAAAGCTGTCAACAGGTTACAAGGCAAACTACCAGAGAACTCTTAAACCTGTGTCTACCAAAAAAAGGCCCCACCCCTCAAATACCCCATATCACAACCCCTGCAGTCAGTATGGTAAAACAGCCCCCCCCACCCTTCTCCTCTATCCCCATCCATTCCCCCCTGTCCCCTTCCACCCCTGCAACGTGTGTAAAATTAGGATTGGGGCCCCGTTGCCCGGGTCATCTGCTCTCTGTAATTGCATTTCCACGCTTGACTCTCGTTAGTCACATTTACAGGGTGCTGTCTGCTCGCTGGGTTAGTAGTGTTAAAGTACACTTGACTTGCTGTAATACCGATTGCACCTGGGTGGCTAAAGCATTACACTGGACATGTCTAAAAGAATCCGAAAACACCAGAAAGAACCCGAAAGCACTAGATTCTAAAAGTCTGAAAACACCAGAAACAACCAGAAAGCACTAGATTCTAAAAGTCTGAAAACACCAGAAACAACTAGAAAGCACTAGATTCTAAAAGTCTGAAAACACCAGAAACAACTAGAAAGCACTAGATTCTAAAAGTCTGAAAACACCAGAAACAACCAGAAAGCACTAAAAGTGTAATAAAAAAACCACTGGAATATTAAAGCACCAGCAACATAAAGCAGTAGAATCTGCCTGTAACATGTACCAAGGTAGTTTGAGGCCCACATGCATGAATTGTGCTTCTACATCTACATTGCTTTGCTCTCTGGGGTTTTAGGCTCCGTTTCTATATAGCACTAAATACATTTGATTGATTGATTGTTTAGGTTTAATTTCTGTGACCTCATGACCTTCACAGTTTACAATCTGATAACTGATCAAAGTAAACATGGCTTATGTCATATGGGTAACACCAGTGACAGGCAGGTTAACACTGACATTTCTCACACAGTCATGTAGAACCTGTCACTAAACCTCCATTATACCACTCATGCCTTGTCTGATAGCTTTGAGTCAGGGCCTAGGGGCTCAGAGGGGCCAGGAGGGGCCAGGAGGGGCTGGTGAGTGATGTGAGAGAGCATGGAGAGCCTCACTGTGAGGTTTGTGTTAGCCTGATTACTGTTTATTTGGCTGTTAGTCTGACAGGGAACACAGTGGACAGGCACACGCATGCATAGACACACAAAGAAACACATGCACGTACACGCGCACACACAAACACACACACACAGCACTGACAGGCTGTTTTCAGAAGGTCCCGTGGCAGCACAAACCCAAACATACTGGGGTCACACACCCTCACCCCTCCAACCGGAGCCCAGGGATGGAAGAGGTTCCCGCTCAACCAGACCTGCTTAATAAATTCATAAGCACATATGAAAAATAATGTTTTTGTCTTTCATGGCACCAGATATTTTCTCTACATGTTTTTAAAGAGGGGACTTTCCAGACTCTTTCCCCAGAATTCATTCTGTTGAAGATATATTAAATAATTGTTGTGTAACTAGTTTTTTTAAACATTTATTTTTGATATAGAGAATTTATACTGAGATCCTCCCAGACATGCAAATGTCTTGAAAACATCACATGCTGTTCCACCACACACACACGCACACGCACACGCACACACACACACACACACACACACACACACACACACACACACACACACACACACACACACACACACACACACACTCTGACTCACGATGGAATACTACGCACATGAGCACACACTTGCATGTACACTACGACCCTATATAAATGCAGACACTTGCATGTACCCTATTATCCCAGTATAAATGTAAACACTTGCATGTACCCTATGATCCCAGTATAAATGTAAACACTTGCATGTACCCTATTATCCCAG
>NC_088224.1:22256905-22299405 GCF_036934945.1 Oncorhynchus masou masou
TGTTTATATTGAACCTGCGTTGCTCAGTATTTGTTGACCCTTGCTGTGAAAGAAGCCGGGCAGAGAGTTTCGGAGAGGTTCACAGGCACAGAAAAGTCATTGTTGGCAATAGCACCGGCCGAGAGGTGCATGTGTGTGCATGCGTTATCCACACAAATAGACCATGACTGTGAGGTCGGGACCTCTCCCTCAGCTCCCTCGCTGTCTCCACACAGTGCTAGCTAACTGTGAATATGGTGTTCAGAAACTCAGTACATAATGAGGCTACATGCGTGCGGAATATTCACAGTAACATGCAGAACATTCTCTAACTGTGAATATTGCGTGCAGAAACCTCACCCCAAACTATGGGCAAACGTGAGGAACCATCAAGAACAGAGAGGAACAGAGTTATAACATCCCCTTTCATTTACCCACTCTTCTATAGAAGTTCTACCCCCAAAACCACTGTTGTAATGCCTGGTGTTCACCACACATAGTTCCTTTGTTGAGGCAGAGTGGAGAGGGATTCCCATGCAGTTCTGTGGCAGATGGGTTTCTCTCTTTGTGACTGTTGTGTGATGGTAGGTAATGATGCATGGTTTTCAAACAGGCTTTGTCAGGGAAGAGCACCAGTAAATAAGGTGTGTGTGTACATGTGTGTGTGTGTTTGTGTGTGTGCATGCGTGTGTGCGTATAGGAACCCTGTGAGACTGCCATGGAGCTGTAAACACAACAACAGGAACTAGTGAGGACAATCACAGTCTGACCTCATAATGGAGTCGGTCTCTGTACTATCTTCCTTAAAGACAGACAGAGCCCGTCAGGCAGTCACACAGTTATATCACATAGGAACCAGTTGTGAAGGTCTCGAAACATCCAAATATACATAATATCTCTGAATAATGCCTGTAATTTGACAGCTAAAAAATGTTATTCTCAAACAGCATGTTTCTGTTATTGGGGGACCAAACTAGAACTTGTTGAATCTATTTGAAATCTAACAATTTATTAAACTGCGCGACCAAGACATTATCCACTTTATATTGTAAATACAATCATACTTGGCATAGCACATTCATCATGTATACTGTATATCCTATTGTGTACATACCAGTTTTTTTATTTAACCTTTATTTAACCTTTATTTAACTAGACAAATCAGTTAAGAACTCATTCTTATTTACAATGACAGCCTACACTGGCCAAGCCCTCCCCCGACCCAGATGACGCTGGGCCAATTTCACACCGCCCTATGGGACTCCCGATCACGGCCAGTTGTGATACAGCCCGGGATCAAACCAGGGTCTGTAGTGACTCCTCTAGGGCTGAGGTGCAGTGCCTTAGACGTCTGCGCCACTCGGAAGCCCAGTTGTATTACTTCACTTACTACCTTCTTCTATTTACTTGTTATTCTCCATGATCCTTTAACTTGTTATATTATTGATTACTGTTGAGAGAGCTTGCATTTCACTGCACCGTTCATACCTGCTGTAAACTGTGTACGTGACAAATAAGATTTGACTTGAAATCTACACTACGACCATCCTGATACTGTAAGAATCATAGCATCTCTCTGTTGGGGTGTTTTCTCCAGGCTCAGCTGGAGACGCCCACACACCCCCACCACAGGAAGTGACATCGTCCAGTAATGGCGAGAATACAGGAAGTATGACGGCAGTGATTGAAGGACATAGGGGACACATTAGGAAGCATAATCCAGCAGCAGCTGTGGATGGGAGCTGATCTTCCCTACAGAGATTAAATCAGGGATTGAGAACAGGCCAGAACCCTGGGACTGGAAATATGTTTTATAGGAGATGTGGTAATATTGACTGGAAGGGTATGTACATCTACAGCCCATCCATAACACAGACAATAAAATATACAGTAGCTGATCATATTGATGTCATATGACCATGAAGACAACATCATGTAAGTGTAGCTTTTCATTCCAGGACGGTAATAAAGAATGTCAGAGGTCAACCTTCCATTATTATATTATTCAATCACATCGGAGAAAAATTTGACATTTTTTCACCCCCACCAGTGGCGGGTTCAACACAGCATCGGCTTCTCTCACACTTGCCAGTTCCATGGGACCAAGAAATGTCCTATTCATTCATCTCTACTGTTGGCAGCACCACCCTCACCCAAATTGCTAGTCGTGCTGCTGGGACACGTTGTTCATTAATTGGAGAGGACCGAAGAAAAATCCTATTAGCCCTAAAGAGAAACAAGCCTTGAGATCTCTCTCTCTTTCTCACTTCTCACAGTGTTTGGGAGTTCCACAGAGCCACACAGATGTTGAACTTGGCACCTTCCTAGGGGCCGGTGGCTGTGGGGCCAGTGGGGCCAGTTGGGGTCCCCAGTGCCTCAATGAGAGCTTCCTTTGTGGGACACAAAGCATTGTCTGTGTGTTCTGGAAACAGCATTGGTGATGGGAACGTGGCCCAGAGCTGGAGGCTCTCTCTCCCTCTCTCTCCTTTTCTCTACCTCTCTCTCTTGCACTCTGTCTCTCTCCCTCTCTCTCCTTTTCTCTCCCTCTCTCTCCTTTTCTCTACCTCTCTCTCTTGCTCTCTGTCTCTCTCTCTCTCTCACTACTGTGTTTCTGTGTGTGGGAGAGTGTTTTGGAGAGAGGGTGTGTGTGTGTGTGTGTTTCATGGCTGACCCAGGCTCTCTCGGGCTCTGTGAGGTCATGGTGACAGCAGGAGCCAAATGTCCCTGTCCCTCTTTGTTCCCTGGTGCTGGCCTGCTACCTTCCTAACCCTGGTTCTGGCCTGCTACCTTACTAACCATGGTGCTGGCCTGCTACCTTGCTAACCCTGGTGTTAGCCTAGCCTGGAGGTCCTCTTACCTTTCTAACCTGGCCTGGCCTGGAGGTCCTCTTACCTTATTAACCTGGCCCGGTCTGGAGGACCTCTTACCTTAACAACCTGGCCCAGCCTGGAGGTCCTCTTACCTTACTAACCTGGCCCGGACTGGAGGTCCTCTTACCTTACAAACCTGGCCCAGCCTGGAGGTCCTCTTACCTTATTAACCTGGCCCGGTCTGGAGGTCCTCTTACCTTATTAACCTGGCCCAGCCTGGAGGTCCTCTTACCTTACAAACCTGGCCCGGACTGGAGGTCCTCTTACCTTAACAACCTGGCCCGGCCTGGAGGTCCTCTTACCTTAACAACCTGGCCCGGTCTGGAGGTCCTCTTACCTTACAAACCTGGCCCGGCCTGGAGGTCCTCTTACCTTATTAACCTGGCCCGGTCTGGAGGTCCTCTTACCTTATTAACCTGGCCCAGCCTGGAGGTCCTCTTACCTTATTAACCTGGCCCAGCCTGGAGGTCCTCTTACCTTATTAACCTGGCCCGGTCTGGAGGTCCTGCTAACTCACTAACCCTGGTGCTGGCCCGGCCTGGAGGTCCTGCTAACTCACTAACCCTGGTGCTGGCCCGGCCTGGAGGTCCTGCTAACTCACTAACCCTGGTGCTGGCCCGGCCTGGAGGTCCTGCTACCTTCCTAACGACTTACCTCACTTTGAATGAGGCTGCCAAGCTCACCTCCTGTCCTTAGAGCACTTAGATGTGGGGCTTGTGAATGTTAGTTTAAGGCTAGGACTAGGCTTAATCTGTTTTCAGAAAACCAGGAAGTAATATACTGTATGAACTAGATTACTCAAACATTACGGCAGAGGAGGTGTGTGATGTAATTGTTCTTTACTTGGGGAGTTTGGTGGAGTAGCACCATATTAATTACAGAGAAATGACTCAGTGCTACTCCATTGGCAGTGACTTTCATTATCAACTAAAAGCATAATAAAGTATTTGTGTGTCAGAAACTGAAGAGTGATTCTCAAGAGAACACATGCAGAGAATGTAGTGGTTACTAAAGCAATGGGCCTCTTGTCTCGCCGCCCCTCCCTTCCATGATCCCTTTAGAGAATGATTAGACATGCTGCTGATTAAGGGTCAGGATGCTAGTGATCCATTTTAGGACTTTGGGAACCTTCGCTGCATGGTCTGAAAAATTGGCATCTACGTCACACAGAGAAAGGAGTGAGGTTTATGGGGGAGGATGCATGGGGAGGGGTTACGCCAAGGAATGTCACATGAAACCCCAAAAAAGAATGAAGAAAAAAAACACTAGTTTAAAATTATGCCTGGAGAACAAAGATGTAGAGAAGGATTTAATTGGGCTTTTCCTCATGGTTCCAGACTCTGTGTCTCAGGGAAGGAGACAGAGAGAGAGGGCTACAGAGGATCACACACACACACATATACATGCACGCACACTCGCAAAGCAAGCACAGGACAGAGACACATACACATGTACTGTGCGTAGACACACAAACACACTCTCTCTCTCTCACACACACCCACACACATACTCCAGAATGTTCCCAATCCCCTGTCCCCAGGCTTCAAAAAGACAGTACAGAAACCAGACAAGTAGGGATAGAGAGACAGACCCAGACAGACAGACAGACAGACAGACAGACAGACAGACAGACAGACAGACAGACAGACAGGCCCAGACAGGCCCAGACAGACTGACAGAGACAGACAGAGTCAGACTGACAGACAGACAGTGTCAGACAGACAGACAGACAGACAGACAGACAGACAGACAGACAGAGAGAGACAGGCCCAGAGAGACAGACAGGCCCAGACAGACAGGGACAGACAGACAGAGTCAGACAGACAGGGACAGACAGACAGACAGACAGACAGACAGACAGAGACAGACAGACGGACGGACGGACAGACAGACAGACAGACAGACAGACAGACAGACAGACAGACAGACAGACAGACAGACAGAGAAACAGACCTACATAGACAGAGAGACTGAGAGACAGACCCAGAGAGACAGCGAGACAAACCCACAGAGACAGAGAGACAGAGACAGAGACCAACAGAGACAGAGACAGAGAGACAGACCCACAGAGACAAAGAGACAAAGAGACAGACAGACAGACCCACAGAGACAGAGAGACAGAGAGACAGACAGACAGACCCACAGAGACAGAGAGACAGAGAGACAGACCCACAGAGACAGAGAGACAGAGAGACAGACCCACAGAGACAAAGAGACAAAGAGACAGCCAGACAGACAGACAGACAGACAGACAGAGACAGAGAGACCTACATGGAGAGACTGAGAGACAGACCCACAGAGACAGACCCACAGAGACAGAGACAGAGAGACACCCACAGAGACAAAGAGACAGAGAGACAGACCCACAGAAACAGACCCAAACAGACAGAGGGTATAGCACTATAGATGCTGACTGAGGTCGTTTGTGGGGAAGCCCAGGCCTCGACTCTAAATGATCACTGTCTACACTCCGTCACCACTGCTTCTCTGCCGTCGCCACCGCTCCTCTGACACACACACGCACTGCACCACCCCACACTACAATCCCACTCCACTACAAAAGACAGGCCCCCAGTCTAAAAAATAAACACTTTGATTTTTAGAGGGGGGGGGCAGTGGTGGAAGCTGAGTCGGGCTGAGGGAGGAGCCAGGCTGAGAGAGGAGCCGGGCTGAGAGAGGTGCCGGGCTGAGAGAGGTGCCAGGGTGAGAGAGGAGCCGGGCTGAGAGAGGTGCCAGGCTGAGAGAGGAGCCGGGCTGAGTTGGACACATGTGAACCATGCCTGCTTCAGGATGGAGTAGAGTATACATAACTTCTCCCAGCTGGGCTCTGCATGGAAACCCCTGGCCTGGCTGCTTCTGGATGGGGCTCTCAGGAGTCCTTTGTTAGCCACCACACACAGTAGAAAGGCTGATGTTTTAGGTTGACTTATTTGTAGCTTCGACCATAGCCTGGTCCTAAGGATAGTCAGAGGAGATGGCTGAAGCCATATAGATCTCAGACCAGGCCGGTAACTGTAGACTAGGACTAACCGACTTTGTTTTCCCAGTGTGCATGTGTATACAGTAGGCCTACGTGTCTTTTTATTTTGTCATTGATCCAGGTCAGTGGCAGTAACAGTAATGACCGGTGGCAACCCGTCATTCAGGGCAGGTGGGGATACCTGTTTTGGGCCCCTCCTGTTTAGCTAAAAAAAAAAATGTGTGTGTGTGTGTTCCTGTTTTGCATGTTATTTTGGCATTAATACATGTCACGTATCAGTTTGCAAACCATGTTAATAAAGTATCCTTGCGTTAATAAAGCTGTATACAAACATGGTCTCTTTTTTTGCATTCTTGAATAAGACAGCTCCAAAATGCAGGTGTTTCAGCCTAGCTCAGTGCTTTCTGTGGTGGTGGGGCAGCCAGCGGAAAATATGGAGCGTAGGGGTTGGTAATATTCTCTAGGTGCTCCATGATTGGCTCAGTGTTCTGTCACTCACGAGGACACTATGTCACTGCAAAATTTATGGGGCGATCTCGAAAATTCAAGCCCCTTGGGTGCTGCTATAGAGTTACATTAGAGGTACCCATCCAAGAAGGCTCAAAGTCATTGGCCACAGATAAAATTATGTTAAATCGCATTATATCTACAGTAGCTTTGATTGGACTGATCATGTCAACATCATACTTTCAGAATATTACCTTGCATGATAGACAAGCAGTCATCATCATGAATCAGGTCAACAATCTACTGACAAATCCTTTTCATTCCTGTCATATGAAGAGAAATTATAGAGAAAACGTATCAGTGCTCATCAAGCATTGGTAACATTACATTCATCAGGCAACATTACACAAGAAGTTGTAAATCGCAAATTCAACAATGAGTGGTTTGGACGGAATCAGTGGCCAACTGATGACAAAATTTGCCCACAAGAAGGACTGCCGCACCACCTTCCTGTTCAAATGAGCACAACACAACAAGGTGAGTCCAAAAATGTCTTGTATGCTGCTGCATAAATCATACAATATGCCAGGGATGTATGTACATTGTAGCTAAGAAAGTAATACTGTGTGTATGTTGTGTAGTAAGCTGTTAGTAGCCCATGTGTCTCACCCTGATAATTTGGTCCCTTTCCCCCTCATAACTTAGCCTGCTATTCTGACTTGGTGATGCACATGTAGCCTATAGCCTGTTTTAGAGAAATGTAATCATCAAATATTGAAAGAGCTTTCATTGTCTGCTTATATGCCCCTTTTATTTATCCTACGGTTCTGACTTGGTGTACAGGGAGAATACTGTAAGAACGGCCCATGTTCTGATTTCTGTCGCTGTACATTTCAAAAGGGCTGAACAAATAGTTATATTGACTACATCCATCCTAGCTTGCTCATTAACGTCTTAATTGAAATTACGGATTGCCTCTTATCTGCTTGTCGTCCCCTTATGCTATAGTTTGTAAATCTCAGTTGTCAGTAGAAACCACATTTGTTTAAGCAAGTCACCCACATCAGCTATGTTCTTTTAAAAGGCAGTAAATCAGGCTGAATGAACTGTTTCACTGCCAGACAAGGCTCCGCTGATAGCCAGGTGTAGCGGTGGTAAGGGTTCACTCCATGGTGCTGAAATGAAAACTCTGCTGTTGGGACAGCTTTATGTAGAGCCTAACAGTTTTCTGGGCACTGTTTGTCACAGTTATAGTGCAATTAATGTATGATTTAGTTTTGTGTTGTGTTGTGTCGTGGCTTTGCTGGCATGCATAAAAATAAAGAAAATGGGGGTTTGTCCCACCAAGATTTACATGACATGACATTACAGCTTTTCTGTCCCCAGACACCTTTGTAGCTCCAGTGATTGCTTAGCTCCTGTAGTGATCGTCTCTGTAGCCCATCTCTAGCGTTTCAGATGACGGCTGTCTAATCCGGGGCAGGTTCCTGCCTGTCTCTTTGTTTCACCTTGCTGAGACTTGACTCCTCTTCACCCCAGTGCAATGCAGATACCTAGGGGATGAACACATCAATGTCACAACAACACTGGCTTTCTGGCCATAGTAATATCCCCTCTCTCCATAGCCTTGTTTCCCTGCAAATCTCCTCCCCTCCCCACCACTATTTTTCCACCCTTGTATAAATCTCAGGGTATTATCAGGCATCACCTGGTTGGTCTCTGCCACCTCGCGGAGAGGCTCCCACCTAAATCCTGGGGATCCTACGGACACACACACACCTGAAGCCTGGGGATCACCTGGGGATCACCTGGGGATCAGGGGCCAAGCGCTGAGGGATTACACAAGGTGTTTAACTCTGACACGCTGGCTTTAGCCTCAATACCCCTCCCAACATCTCTCCCAATACCCCTCCTAACACCCCTCCCAACATCCCTCCCAATACCCTTGCCAACATCCCTCCCAATACCCCTCCCAACATTCCTCCCAATATCCCTCCCGATACCCTTCCTAACACCCATCCCAACACCCCTCCTAATACCCTTCCCAACATCCCTCCCAATCCCTTCATACTCTCAACACCACATTAACAAAAGCACCTACCTGTATCTTTGTCCCCCCTGTCTCCAAACCCCATGGCCCATACAGAGAGGGTGGATGCCCAGCCCTTACAGCAGGATCCCCCGTTTCAGGGCCTATGTCGTGCCATAGATTCCGTCTAACACTAGTCATCGTCTAACACTAGTCATCGGTCGTCAGTGGTTAAGCGCTTGGGGGGTTTTCGGTTGAAGGTTGAGTCAAGGGTGGAGGGGGGTGGGGGTTGGTTGGTTGGTTGAAAGGGTTGGAGTGAAAAGAGGGTGATTCACCTGCACCTGTGCTGACTTACCTTACCACACGTACCTCTGGCCCAGCCTAGCCAAGATCCTAGCCAAGAGCCTAGCCAAGAGCCTAGCCTTCTTCAAAGACATCTCTGACTGATCTGAAGATTTAATGAATGGGAGGAGGGAAACACTGTCAGGGACTGACATGATTTGGAAGTAGCCTCAGGGAGTAGATTTGATCGCCCAATAGAAGCCTTACTCTTCGCTCTAACCAGGATGGCAAAGATAACATTGATGACTGTCATTATGTTTTGATCTTTAGAAAGGGAAAACCTTCTTAATCCTGAGATCAAAATGTGTGTGTTGTCATTGGGACTATGTAATAATAGCATGTTTCTATGCTGTGTTCTAGTTCAAATGGAATGAAAGCGAGGTGTGAAGGGTTCAACGACAGGAGAAAACAGAAAGGTGGGCCCGGGAGAAACTAACACGGGAAGCCAGTGGTGGGAAAAGTACCTAATTGTCATATTTGAGTAAAAGTAAAGATACCTTAATATAAAATTACTCAAGTAAAAGTCACCCAGTAAAATACTACTCGAGTAAAAGTCTAAAAGTATTTGGTTTTAAATGTACTTTTTTTTACAGATAGCCAGGGGCACACTCCAACTCTCAGACATCACTTACAAACTAAGCATTTGTGTTTAGTGAGTCCACCAGATCAGAGGCAGTAGGGATGACCAGGGATGTTCTCTTGATAAGTGTGTGAATTAGACAATGTTCCTGTCCTGCTAAGCACTCAAAATGTAATGACTACTTTTGGGTATCAGAAAATGTATGGAGAAAAAGTACATTATGTTCTTTAGGGATGTAGTGAACTAAAAGTAAAAGTTGTCAAAAATATAAATAGTAAATAAAGTAGAGATACCACAAAAATCTACTTAAGTAGTACTTTGAAGTATTTTTACTTCAGTACTTTACACCACTGACTGGAACTGAGACTAGGCCTAATCAGGGAGCAGAGTGAGAGAGAGACAACCCACCCACATCCACTGAGGACACACAAAAGCCACAGATTGTACTCCTTATGGACTCAAACAGGAAATGCATACAAGAAAAAAAACTTTGCCCCAAATACACAGTGGCTAAACTCTGGTGTCTAAACACCCAGAGCACCCTAGACCTGCTGTCAGAGGACCAATTGGGTCCCCCAGCCACGTAATAATTCACATTGACACAAACGACCTGAGAGCACAGCACAAACCTCAAGTGAGTGATTGAAAAATCTTCTCCCACTTTCCCCAACTCACAAGTGGTTATCTCCACCCTGCTACCATAGAGCGGGCAAACGCAACCATTTCCCGTGACTGTGCCTCAAAACATAACGTTTACTTGTCCCACCCTGGACTTGAACAGCCTTTATGACTCAGGCTACCTCTACAAGGCAAGACTCCCAACTTTGCCAGGAACCTAAAGGACATCACCCTAAACCGCAGCCCCAACACCTCACACATGAGCAACAGACCAAAGGACACCCCGCCGGACCAGTGAGGGTCCACGCCGACAGGACCTACGCCAAGAGGATCTTCATCCAGGCCACAGCACCACCAGCCACATGCATACAACAACAGCATACACATGCATACCCCCCCCCCCTAAAACAACCATGCCTACACCCTACAGTGTATTCGGGAAAGTATTCAGACCCCTTCCCATTTTCCACATTTTGTGACATTACAGGTCTGGGGTCCACTCACCAACCAAGAATTCACAAAGTGGGACAGTCACACAACTGAGATGCAGAATTCTGCTAGAATTTTTTAATTTTTTAATTTTTTATTTCACCTTTATTCAACCAGGTAGGCCAGTTGAGAACAAGTTCTCATTTACAACTGCGACCTGGCAAAGATAAAGCAAAGCAGTGCGACATAAACAACAAAACAGAGTTACACATAAACAAACGTACAGTCAATAACACAATAGAAAAATCTATGTATAGTGTGTGCAAATCCTTTCTAAGGCAATAAATAGGCCATAGAGGCAAAATAATAAAAATGTAGCATTAACACTGGAGTGATAGATGTGCAGATGATGATGTGCGAGTAGAGATACTGGGGTGCAAAAGAGCAAGAAGATAAATAACAATATGGGGATGAGGTAGTTGGATGGGCTATTTACAGATTGGCTGTGTACAGGTACAGTGATCGATAAGCTGCTCTGACAGCTGATGCTGAAAGTTAGAGAGGGAGATATAAGTCTCCAGCTTCAGTGATTTTTGCAATTTGTTCCAGTCATTGGCAGCAGAGAACTGGAAGGAAAGGTGGCCAAAGTAAGTGTTGGCTTTGAGGATGACCAGTGCAATATACCTCAGAGTACAATGCAAAACCCAAAGAATACATGCAGAGCCGTATTAGGACCATACCCACTAATTATCAACATCCAGAAAAGAGCCGTTAAATTCCACAACCACCTAAAGGAAAGCAATGCCCAAACCTTCCATAGCAAAGCCCAAACCTGCAAGGAGATGAACCTAGAGAAGAGTCCCCTCAGCGAACTGGTTCTGGGGCTCTGTTCACAAACAGACCCAACAGAGCTCCAGGACAGCACCACAATTAGACCTGACCAAATCATGATAAAGAAAATAGAGAATAACTTTACACACATTGGAAAGAATTCACAAAAAAAATGAGAAAATGTAAATGCTATTTGGCCCTAAACAGAGAGTACACAGTGGCAGAATACCTGACTACTGTGACTGACCCAAAACTAAGAAAAGCCTTCTATGTACAGACTCAGTGCGCATAGCCTTGCTATTGAGAGGTCGCTATAGGAAGACCTGGCTCTCAAGAAAAGACAGGATATGTGGCCACTGCTCACAAAATGAGGTGGAAACTGAGCTGCACTTCGTAACCTCCTGTTCAATCATAATGACCATAAGAGGCACATACTTCCCTCAAATTACACAAACCCACAAAGAATTCGAATACAAATCAAATTTGGACAAACTCCTGTATTTGTTAGGTGAAATACCACAGTGTGCAATCCCAGCAGCAAAATGTGTGACATCCTGGCACAAGAAAAGGTTAACCAATGGAAATATTACCTATATTTATCTGTCTATTTATTTCCCACCTGTCATTCATACATTCTGCTATAAATGTTAAACAAAGAAAGACAAAGAGAGAGAAGGGAAGAGAAAGGAAGAGAAAGGACGCTAAATGTGATGTCTACATTGTGATGTCTACAATGTGATGTCTACATGATGTCTACAATGTGATGTCTACATGATGTCTACAATGTGATGTCTACATGATGTCTACATTGTGTTGTCAACATGATTTCTACAATGTGACGTCTACATGATGTCTACAATGTGATGTTTACATTGTGATGTCTACATGATGTCTACAATGTGATGTTTACATGATGTCTACATTGTGATGTCTACAATGTGATGTCAACAATGTGATGTCTACAAGATGTCTACAATGTAATGTCTACATTGTGATGTCTACATGATGTCTACAATGTGATGTCTGCATGATGTCTGCAATGTGATGTCTACAATGTGATGTCTACAATGTAATGTCTACATTGTCATGTCTACATGATGTCTACAATGTGATGTCTACATGATGTCTGCAATGTGATGTCTACATTGTGATGTCTATATGATGTCTACATTGTGATGTCTACAATGTGATGTTTACATGATGTCTACATTATGATGTCTACAATGTGATGTCTACATGATGTCTACATTGTGATGTCAACATGATGTCTACAATGTGACGTCTACATGATGTCTACAATGTGATATTTACATTGTGATGTCTACATGATGTCTACAATGTGATGTTTACATGATGTCTACATTGTGATGTCTACAATGTGATGTCTACAATGTGATGTCTACAATGTAATGTCTACATTGTGATGTCTACATGATGTCTACAATGTGATGTCTGCATGATGTCTGCAATGTGATGTCTACAATGTGATGTCTACAATGTAATGTCTACATTGTGATGTCTACATGACGTCTACAATGTGATGTCTACATTGTGATGTCTATATGATGTCTACATTGTGATGTCTACATGACGTCTACAATGTGATGTCTACATTGTGATGTCTATATGATGTCTACATTGTGATGTCTACAATGTGATGTTTACATGATGTCTACATTGTGATGTCTACAATGTGATGTCTACAATGTGATGTCTATAATGTAATGTCTACATTGTGATGTCTACATGATGTCTACAATGTGATGTCTACAATGTGAGGTCTACATTGTGATGTCTACATGATGTCTACAATGTGACGTCTACATGATGTCTACAATGTGATGTCTACAATGTGTTGTCTACAATGTGATGTCTACAATGTGATGTCTACATTGTGATGTCTACATGATGTCTACATTGTGATGTCTACAATGTGATGTCTACATGATGTCAACATTGTGATGTCTACATGATGTCTACAATGTGATGTCTACAATGTGATGTCGACATAATGTCTACAATGTGATGTCTACAATGTTATGTCTACATGATGTCTACAATGTGATGTCTACAATGTGATGTCTACATGATGTCAACATTGTGATGTCTACATGATGTCTACAATGTGATGTCTACAATGTGATGTCGACATAATGTCTACAATGTGATGTCTACAATGTTATGTCTACATGATGTCTACAATGTGATGTCTACATGATGTCTACAATGTGATGTCTACAATGTGATGTCTACAATGTTATGTCTACATGATGTCTACAATGTGATGTCTACAATGTGATGTCTACATGATGTCTACATTGTGATGTCTACATGATGTCTACAATGTGATGTCTACAATGTGATGTCTACATTGTGATGTCTACATGATGTCTACAATGTGATGTCTACATGATGTCTACATGATGTCTACACTGTGATGTCTAAAATGTGATGTCTACAATGGGATGTCGACACTGTGATGTCTACAATGGGATGTCTACATGATGTCTACATGATGTCTACAATGTGATGTCTACATGATGTTGACAATGTGATGTCTACAATGTGATGTCTACATTGTGATGTCTACATGATGTCTACAATGTGATGTCTACAAGGTGATGTCTACATGATGTCTGCAATGTGATGTCTGCATGATGTCTACAATGTGATGTCTACATGATGTCAACAATAAGATTTCTACAATGTGATGTCGACACTGTGATGTCTACAATGTGATTTCTACAATGTGATGCTTGCATGATGTCTACAATGTTATGTTTATATGATGTCTACAATGTGATGTATACAATATGATGTCTACCTGATGTCTACACTGTGATGTCTACAATGGGATGTCTACAATGTGATGTCTACAATCTGATGTCTACATGATGTTTACAATGTGATGTCTACATGATGTCTACAATGTGATGTCTACAATGTGATGCCAACATGATGTCTACATTGTGATGTCTACATGATGTCTACAATTTGATGTCTACATGATGTCTACAATTTGATGTCTGCATGATGTCTACAATGCGATGTCTACATGATGTCTACATGATGTCTACAATGTGATGTCTACAAAGGGATGTCTACACTGTGATGTCTACAATGGGATGTCTGCAATGGGATGTCTACACTGTGAAGTCTACAATGTGATGTCTACAATGTGATGTCTACATGATGTCTACAATGTGATGTCTGCATGATGTCTACATGATGTCTACAATGTGATGTCTACAATGTGATGTCTACAATGTGATGTCTACATGATGTGTACAATGTGATGTCTACAATGTGATGTCTATAATTTGATGTCTACATGATGTCTACACTGTGATGTCTACAATGGGATGTCTACAATGGGATGTCTACACTGTGATGTCTACAATGGGATGTCAACACTGTGATGTCTACAATGGGATGTCTACACAGTGATGTCTACAATGTGTTGTCTACATGATGTCTACATGATGTCTTCAATGTGATGTCGACATGATGTTGACAATGTCCTGTCTACAATTGAATGTCTACAATGTGATGGCTACATGATGTCTACACTGTGATGTCTACACTGTGATGTCTACAATGTGATGTCTACAATGTGATGTCTACATTGTGATGTCTACAATGTGATGTCTACATGATGTCTACAATGAATGTCTACATGATGTCTATGTGATGTCTACACTGTGATGTCTACACTGTGATGTCTACAATGTGATGTCTACAATGTGATGTCTACATTGTCATGTCTACATGATGTCTACATGATGTCTACACTGTGATGTCTAAAATGTGATGTCTACAATGTGATGTCTACAATGTGATGTTTACATGATATCTACAATGTGATATCTACAATGTGATGTCTACATGATGTCTGCAATGTGATGTTGACAATGTGTTGTCTACAATGTGATGTCTACAATGTGATGTCTACATTGTTATGTCTACATGATGTCTACATGGTGTCTACAATGTGATGTATGCAATGTGATGTCTACAATGTGATGTCTACATGATCTCTACAATGTGATGTCGACATGATGTCTACAATGTGATGTCTACAATGTTATTTCTATATGATGTCCACAATGTGATGTCGACAATGTGTTGTCTACAATGTGATGTCTACATGATGTCTACAATATGATGTCTACAATGTTATGTCTATATGATGTCCACAATGTGATGTCGACAATGTGTTGTCTACAATGTGATGTCTACATGATGTCTACACTATGATGTCTAGAGTGGGATGTCTACACTGTGATGTCTACACTGTGATGTCTAAAATGTGATGTCGACAATGTGATGTCTACATTGTGATGTCTACATGATGTCTACATGATGTCTACACTGTGATGTCTAAAATGTGATGTCTTCATTGTGATGTCTACAATGTGATGTCTACAATGTGATGTCTACATGATGTCTACGTGATGTCTACACTGTGATGTCTACACTGTGATGTCCAAAATGTGATGTCCACAATGTGATGTCTACATTGTGATGTCTACATGATGTCTACAATGTGATATCTACAATGTGATGTCTACAATGTGATGTCTACATGATGTCTACAATGTGATGTCTACATGATATCTACAATGTGATGTCTACAATGTGATGTCTACATGATATCTACAATGTGATGTCTACATTGTGACGTCTACAATGTGATGTCTACATTGTGACATCTACAATGTGATCTCTACAATGTGATGTCTACATGGTGATGTCTACAATGTGATGTCTACAATGTGATGTCTGCAATGTGATGTCTTCGTGATGTCAACAATGTGATTTCTACAATGTGATGTCGACACTGTGATGTCTACAATGTGATTTCTACAATGTGATGCTTGCATGATGTCTACAATGTTATGTTTATATGATGTCTACAATGTGATGTATACAATATGATGTCTACCTGATGTCTAAAATGTGATGTCTACATGATGTCTACAATCTGATGGCTACATGATGTCTACACTGTGATGTCTACAATGGGATGTCTACAATGTGATGTCTACAATGTGATGTCTACATGATGTCTACAATTTGATGTCTACATGATGTCTACAATTTGATGTCTGCATGATGTCTACAATGCGATGTCTACATGATGTCTACATGATGTCTACAATGTGATGTCTACAAAGGGATGTCTACACTGTGATGTCTACAATGGGATGTCTGCAATGGGATGTCTACACTGTGAAGTCTACAATGTGATGTCTACAATGTGATGTCTACATGATGTTGACAATGTGATGTCTACAATGTGATGTCTACATTGTGATGTCTACATGATGTCTACAATGTGATGTCTACATGATGTTTACAATGGGATGTCTACAATGTGATGTCTACAATGTGATGTCTACAATGTGATGTCTACATTGTGATGTCTACATGATGTCTACATTGTGATGTCTACAATGTGATGTCTACATGATGTCAACATTGTGATGTCTACAATGTGATGTCTACAATGTGATGTCGACATGATGTCTACAATGTGATGTCTACAATGTTATGTCTACATGATGTCTACAATGTGATGTCTACATGATGTCTACAATGTGATGTCTACAATGTGATGTCTACAATGTTATGTCTACATGATGTCTACAATGTGATGTCTACAATGTGATGTCTACATGATGTCTACATTGTGATGTCTACATGATGTCTACACTGTGATGTCTACAATGGGATGTCTACAATGTGATGTCTACATGATGTCTACATGATGTCTACAATGTGATGTCTACATGATGTCTACATGATGTCTACACTGTGATGTCTAAAATGGGATGTCGACACTGTGATGTCTACAATGGGATGTCTACATGATGTCTACATGATGTCTACAATGTGATGTCTACATGATGTTGACAATGTGATGTCTACAATGTGATGTCTACATTGTGATGTCTACATGATGTCTACATTGTGATGTCTACAAGGTGATGTCTACATGATGTCTGCAATGTGATGTCTGCATGATGTCTACAATGTGATGTCTACATGATGTCAACAATAAGATTTCTACAATGTGATGTCGACACTGTGATGTCTACAATGTGATTTCTACAATGTGATGCTTGCATGATGTCTACAATGTTATGTTTATATGATGTCTACAATGTGATGTATACAATATGATGTCTACCTGATGTCTAAAATGTGATGTCTACATGATGTCTACAATCTGATGGCTACATGATGTCTACACTGTGATGTCTACAATGGGATGTCTACAATGTGATGTCTACAATGTGATGTCTACATGATGTCTACAATGTGATGTCTACAATGTGATGCCAACATGATGTCTACATTGTGATGTCTACATGATGTCTACAATTTGATGTCTACATGATGTCTACAATTTGATGTCTGCATGATGTCTACAATGCGATGTCTACATGATGTCTACATGATGTCTACAATGTGATGTCTACAAAGGGATGTCTACACTGTGATGTCTACAATGGGATGTCTGCAATGGGATGTCTACACTGTGAAGTCTACAATGTGATGTCTACAATGTGATGTCTACATGATGTCTACAATGTGATGTCTGCATGATGTCTACATGATGTCTACAATGTGATGTCTACAATGTGATGTCTACAATGTGATGTCTACATGATGTGTACAATGTGATGTCTACAATGTGATGTCTATAATTTGATGTCTACATGATGTCTACACTGTGATGTCTACAATGGGATGTCTACAATGGGATGTCTACACTGTGATGTCTACAATGGGATGTCAACACTGTGATGTCTACAATGGGATGTCTACACAGTGATGTCTACAATGTGTTGTCTACATGATGTCTACATGATGTCTTCAATGTGATGTCGACATGATGTTGACAATGTGCTGTCTACAATTGAATGTCTACAATGTGATGGCTACATGATGTCTACACTGTGAAGTCTACAATGTGATGTCTACAATGTGATGTCTACATGATGTCTACAATGTGATGTCTACAATGTGATGTCTACATGATGTCTACAATGAATGTCTACATGATGTCTATGTGATGTCTACACTGTGATGTCTACACTGTGATGTCTACAATGTGATGTCTACAATGTGATGTCTACATTGTCATGTCTACATGATGTCTACATGATGTCTACACTGTGATGTCTAAAATGTGATGTCTACAATGTGATGTCTACAATGTGATGTTTACATGATATCTACAATGTGATATCTACAATGTGATGTCTACATGATGTCTGCAATGTGATGTTGACAATGTGTGTTCTACAATGTGATGTCTACAATGTGATGTCTACATTGTTATGTCTACATGATGTCTACATGGTGTCTACAATGTGATGTATGCAATGTGATGTCTACAATGTGATGTCTACAATGTGATGTCTACATGATGTTGACAATGTGATGTCTACAATGTGATGTCTACATTGTGATGTCTACATGATGTCTACATTGTGATGTCTACAAGGTGATGTCTACATGATGTCTGCAATGTGATGTCTGCATGATGTCTACAATGTGATGTCTACAATGTGATGTCTACAATGTGATGTCTACATGATGTCAACAATATGATTTCTACAATGTGATGTCGACACTGTGATGTCTACAATGTGATTTCTACAATGTGATGCTTGCATGATGTCTACAATGTTATGTTTATATGATGTCTACAATGTGATGTATACAATATGATGTCTACCTGATGTCTAAAATGTGATGTCTACATGATGTCTACAATCTGATGGCTACATGATGTCTACACTGTGATGTCTACAATGGGATGTCTACAATGTGATGTCTACATTGTGATGTCTACATGATGTCTACAATTTGATGTCTACATGATGTCTACAATTTGATGTCTGCATGATGTCTACAATGCGATGTCTACATGATGTCTACATGATGTCTACAATGTGATGTCTACAAAGGGATGTCTACACTGTGATGTCTACAATGGGATGTCTGCAATGGGATGTCTACACTGTGAAGTCTACAATGTGATGTCTACAATGTGATGTCTACATGATGTCTACAATGTGATGTCTACAATGTGATGTCTACATGATGTCTACAATGAATGTCTACATGATGTCTATGTGATGTCTACAATGTGTTGTCTACAATGTGATGTCTACAATGTGATGTCTACATTGTGATGTCTACATGATGTCTACATTGTGATGTCTACAATGTGATGTCTACATGATGTCAACATTGTGATGTCTACAATGTGATGTCTACAATGTGATGTCGACATGATGTCTACAATGTGATGTCTACAATGTTATGTCTACATGATGTCTACAATGTGATGTCTACATGATGTCTACAATGTGATGTCTACAATGTGATGTCTACAATGTTATGTCTACATGATGTCTACAATGTGATGTCTACAATGTGATGTCTACATGATGTCTACATTGTGATGTCTACATGATGTCTACACTGTGATGTCTACAATGGGATGTCTACAATGTGATGTCTACATGATGTCTACAATGTGATGTCTACATGATGTCTACATGATGTCTACACTGTGATGTCTAAAATGGGATGTCGACACTGTGATGTCTACAATGGGATGTCTACATGATGTCTACATGATGTCTACAATGTGATGTCTACATGATGTTGACAATGTGATGTCTACAATGTGATGTCTACATTGTGATGTCTACATGATGTCTACATTGTGATGTCTACAAGGTGATGTCTACATGATGTCTGCAATGTGATGTCTGCATGATGTCTACAATGTGATGTCTACATGATGTCAACAATAAGATTTCTACAATGTGATGTCGACACTGTGATGTCTACAATGTGATTTCTACAATGTGATGCTTGCATGATGTCTACAATGTTATGTTTATATGATGTCTACAATGTGATGTATACAATATGATGTCTACCTGATGTCTAAAATGTGATGTCTACATGATGTCTACAATCTGATGGCTACATGATGTCTACACTGTGATGTCTACAATGGGATGTCTACAATGTGATGTCTACAATGTGATGTCTACATGATGTCTACAATGTGATGTCTACAATGTGATGCCAACATGATGTCTACATTGTGATGTCTACATGATGTCTACAATTTGATGTCTACATGATGTCTACAATTTGATGTCTGCATGATGTCTACAATGCGATGTCTACATGATGTCTACATGATGTCTACAATGTGATGTCTACAAAGGGATGTCTACACTGTGATGTCTACAATGGGATGTCTGCAATGGGATGTCTACACTGTGAAGTCTACAATGTGATGTCTACAATGTGATGTCTACATGATGTCTACAATGTGATGTCTGCATGATGTCTACATGATGTCTACAATGTGATGTCTACAATGTGATGTCTACAATGTGATGTCTACATGATGTGTACAATGTGATGTCTACAATGTGATGTCTATAATTTGATGTCTACATGATGTCTACACTGTGATGTCTACAATGGGATGTCTACAATGGGATGTCTACACTGTGATGTCTACAATGGGATGTCAACACTGTGATGTCTACAATGGGATGTCTACACAGTGATGTCTACAATGTGTTGTCTACATGATGTCTACATGATGTCTTCAATGTGATGTCGACATGATGTTGACAATGTCCTGTCTACAATTGAATGTCTACAATGTGATGGCTACATGATGTCTACACTGTGATGTCTACAATGCAATGTCGACAATGTGATGTCTACAATGTGATGTCTACATGATGTCTACAATGTGATGTCTACAATGTGATGTCTACATGATGTCTACAATGAATGTCTACATGATGTCTATGTGATGTCTACACTGTGATGTCTACACTGTGATGTCTACAATGTGATGTCTACAATGTGATGTCTACATTGTCATGTCTACATGATGTCTACATGATGTCTACACTGTGATGTCTAAAATGTGATGTCTACAATGTGATGTCTACAATGTCATGTTTACATGATATCTACAATGTGATATCTACAATGTGATGTCTACATGATGTCTGCAATGTGATGTCTACAATGGGATGTCTACATGATGTCTACAATGTGATGTCTACATTGTTATGTCTACATGATGTCTACATGGTGTCTACAATGTGATGTATGCAATGTGATGTCTACAATGTGATGTCTACATGATCTCTACAATGTGATGTCGACATGATGTCTACAATGTGATGTCTACAATGTTATTTCTATATGATGTCCACAATGTGATGTCGACAATGTGTTGTCTACAATGTGATGTCTACATGATGTCTACAATGTGATGTCTACAATGTTATGTCTATATGATGTCCACAATTTGATGTCGACAATGTGTTGTCTACAATGTGATGTCTACATGATGTCTACACTATGATGTCTAGAGTGGGATGTCTAAAATGTGATGTCAACAATGTGATGTCTACATTGTGATGTCTACATGATGTCTACATGATGTCTACACTGTGATGTCTAAAATGTGATGTCTTCATTGTGATGTCTACAATGTGATGTCTACAATGTGATGTCTACATGATGTCTACTTGATGTCTACACTGTGATGTCTACACTGTGATGTCCAAAATGTGATGTCCACAATGTGATGTCTACATTGTGATGTCTACATGATGTCTACAATGTGATATCTACAATGTGATGTCTACAATGTGATGTCTACATGATGTCTACAATGTGATGTCTACATGATATCTACAATGTGATGTCTACAATGTGATGTCTACATGATATCTACAATGTGATGTCTACATTGTGACGTCTACAATGTGATGTCTACATTGTGACATCTACAATGTGATCTCTACAATGTGATGTCTACATGGTGATGTCTACAATGTGATGTCTACAATGTGATGTCTGCAATGTGATGTCTTCGTGATGTCAACAATGTGATTTCTACAATGTGATGTCGACACTGTGATGTCTACAATGTGATTTCTACAATGTGATGCTTGCATGATGTCTGCAATGTTATGTTTATATGATGTCTACAATGTGATGTATACAATATGATGTCTACCTGATGTCTAAAATGTGATGTCTACATGATGTCTTCAATGTGATATCTGCATGATGTCTACAATTTGATGTCGACAATGTGTTGTCTACAATGTGATGTCTACAATCTGATGGCTACATGATGTCTACACTGTGATGTCTACAATGGGATGTCTACATTATGTTTACAATGTGATGTCTACATGATGTCTACAATGTGTTGTCTACAATGTGATGTCTACATGATGTCTACACTGTGATGTCTACAATTGGATGTCGACACTGTGATGTCTACAATGGGATGTCTACACTGTGATGTCTACACTGTGATGTCTACACTGTGATGTCTACACTGTGATGTCTACACTGTGATGTCTAAAATGTGATGTCTACACTGTGATGTCTACACTGTGATGTCTACACTGTGATGTCTACACTGTGATGTCTACAATGTGATGTCTAAAATGTGATGTCTACATGATGTCTACAATGTGATGTCTACATTGTGATGTCTACATGATGTCTACATGATGTCTACACTGTGATGTCTACAATGTGATGTCTAAAATGTGTTGTCTACAATGTGATGTCTACATGATGTCTACAATGTGATGTCTACATGATATCTACACTGTGATGTCTACACTGTGATGTCTACACTGTGATGTTTACACTCTGATGTCTACACTGTGATGTCTAAAATGTGATATCTACACTGTGATGTCTACAATGTGATATCTATATGATGTCTACAATGTGATGTCTACAATGAATGTCTACATGATGCCTACGTGATGTCTACACTGTGGTGTCTACACTGTGATGTCTACAATGTGATGTCTACAATGTGATGTCTACATTGTTATGTCTACATGATGTCTACATGGTGTCTACAATGTGATGTCTGCAATGTGATGTCTTCAAGATGTCTACAATGGGATGTCTGCAATGGGATGTCTAAACTGTGAAGTCTACAATGGGATGTCTACACTGAGATGTCTACAATGTGATGTCTACATGATGTCTACAATGTGATGTCTACATGATGTCTACATGATGTCTACAATGTGATGTCTACAATGTGATGTCTACAATGTGATGTCTATAATGTGATGTCTACATGATGTCTACAATGTGATGTCTACATGGTGTCTACAATGTGATGTCTACATGGTGTCTACAATGTGATGTCTACAATGTGAGGTCTACATTGTGATGTCTACATGATGTCTACAATGTGACGTCTACATGATGTCTACAATGTGATGTCTACAATGTGTTGTCTACAATGTGATGTCTACAATGTGATGTCTACAATGTGATGTCTACATGATGTCTACAATGTGATGTCTACAATGTGATGTCTACATTGTGATGTCTACATGATGTCTACAATGTGATGTCTACAATGTGATGTCTACATGATGTCTACAATGTGATGTCTACATGATGTCTACAATGTGATGTCTACAATGTGATGTCTACAATGTTATGTCTACATGATGTCTACAATGTGATGTCTACAATGTGATGTCTACATGATGTCTACATTGTGATGTCTACATGATGTCTACAATGTGATGTCTACAATGTGATGTCTACATTGTGATGTCTACATGATGTCTACACTGTGATGTCTACAATGGGATGTCTACAATGTGATGTCTACATGATGTCTACATGATGTCTACAATGTGATGTCTACATGATGTCTACACTGTGATGTCTAAAATGTGATGTCTACAATGGGATGTCGACACTGTGATGTCTACAATGGGATGTCTACATGATGTTGACAATGTGATGTCTACAATGTGATGTCTACATTGTGATGTCTACATGATGTCTACATTGTGATGTCTACAAGGTGATGTCTACATGATGTCTGCAATGTGATGTCTGCATGATGTCTACAATGTGATGTCTACAATGTGATGTCTACATGATGTTGACAATGTGATGTCTACAATGTGATGTCTACATTGTGATGTCTACATGATGTCTACATTGTGATGTCTACAAGGTGATGTCTACATGATGTCTGCAATGTGATGTCTGCATGATGTCTACAATGTGATGTCTACAATGTGATGTCTACAATGTGATGTCTACATGATGTCAACAATATGATTTCTACAATGTGATGTCGACACTGTGATGTCTACAATGTGATTTCTACAATGTGATGCTTGCATGATGTCTACAATGTTATGTTTATATGATGTCTACAATGTGATGTATACAATATGATGTCTACCTGATGTCTAAAATGTGATGTCTACATGATGTCTTCAATGTGATATCTGCATGATGTCTACAATTTGATGTCGACAATGTGTTGTCTACAATGTGATGTCTACAATCTGATGGCTACATGATGTCTACACTGTGATGTCTACAATGGGATGTCTACATTATGTTTACAATGTGATGTCTACATGATGTCTACAATGTGTTGTCTACAATGTGATGTCTACATGATGTCTACACTGTGATGTCTACAATTGGATGTCGACACTGTGATGTCTACAATGGGATGTCTACACTGTGATGTCTACAATGTGATGTCTACATAATGTCTACAATGTGATGTCTACATGATGTCTACAATGTGATGTCTACACTGTGATGTCTACACTGTGATGTCTACAATGTGATGTCTACATGATGTCTACAATGTGATGTCTACATGATATCTACACTGTGATGTCTACACTGTGATGTCTACACTGTGATGTTTACACTGTGATGTCTACACTGTGATGTCTAAAATGTGATATCTACAATGTGATGTCTACAATGTGATATCTATATGATGTCTACAATGTGATGTCTACAATGAATGTCTACATGATGCCTATGTGATGTCTACACTGTGGTGTCTACACTGTGATGTCTTAAATGTGATGTCTACAATGTGATGTCTACATTGTTATGTCTACATGGTGTCTACAATGTGATGTCTGCAATGTCATGTCTTCAAGATGTCTACAATGGGATGTCTGCAATGGGATGTCTACACTGTGAAGTCTACAATGGGATGTCTACATGGTGTCTACAATGTGATTTCTACATGATGTCTACAATGTGATGTCTACATGGTGTCTACAATGTGATGTCTACAATGGGATGTCTACAATGGGATGTCAACACTGTGATGTCTACAATGGGATGTCTACACAGTGATGTCTACAATGTGTTGTCTACATGATGTCTACATGATGTCTTCAATGTGATGTCGACATGATGTTGACAATGTGCTGTCTACAATTGAATGTCTACAATGTGCTGTCTACAATGTGATGTCTACATGACGTCTGCAATGTGATGTCGACAATGTGTTGTCTACAATGTGATGTCTACAATGTGATTTCTGCAATGTGATGTCTTCGTGATGTCAACAATGTGATTTCTACAATGTGATGTTGACACTGTGATGTCTACAATGTGATTTCTACAATGTGATGCTTGCATGATGTCTGCAATGTTATGTTTATATGATGTCTACAATGTGATGTATACAATATGATGTCTACCTGATGTCTAAAATGTGATGTCTACATGATGTCTTCAATGTGATATCTGCAAGATGTCTACAATTTGATGTCGACAATGTGTTGTCTACAATGTGATGTCTACAATCTGATGGCTACATGATGTCTACACTGTGATGTCTACAATGGGATGTCTACATTATGTTTACAATGTGATGTCTACATGATGTCTACAATGTGTTGTCTACAATGTGATGTCTACATGATGTCTACACTGTGATGTCTACAATTGGATGTCGACACTGTGATGTCTGCAATGGGATGTCTACACTGTGATGTCTACAATGTGATGTCTACATAATGTCTACAATGTGATGTCTACATGATGTCTACAATGTGATGTCTACACTGTGATGTCTACACTGTGATGTCTACACTGTGATGTCTAAAATGTGATGTCTCCAATGTGATGTCTACATGATGTCTACAATGTGATGTCTACATTGTGATGTCTACATGATGTCTACATGATGTCTACACTGTGATGTCTACAATGTGATGTCTAAAATGTGTTGTCTACAATGTGATGTCTACATGATGTCTACAATGTGATGTCTACATGATATCTACACTGTGATGTCTACACTGTGATGTCTACACTGTGATGTTTACACTCTGATGTCTACACTGTGATGTCTACAATGTGATGTCTACATAATGTCTACAATGTGATGTCTACATGATGTCTACAATGTGATGTCTACACTGTGATGTCTACATGATGTCTACAATGTCATGTCTACATGATGTCTACAATGTGATGTCTACATGATATCTACACTGTGATGTCTACACTGTGATGTCTACACTGTGATGTTTACACTGTGATGTCTACACAGTGATGTCTAAAATGTGATATCTACAATGTGATGTCTACAATGTGATATCTATATGATGTCTACAATGTGATGTCTACAATGAATGTCTACATGATGCCTACGTGATGTCTACACTGTGGTTTCTACACTGTGATGTCTTAAATGTGATGTCTACATGTGATGTCTACATTGTTATGTCTACATGGTGTCTACAATGTGATGTCTGCAATGTCATGTCTTCAAGATGTCTACAATGGGATGTCTGCAATGGGATGTCTACACTGTGAAGTCTACAATGGGATGTCTACATGATGTCTACAATGTGATGTCTACATGATGTCTACAATGTGATGTCTACAATGTGATGTCTTCGTGATGTCTACAATGTGATGTCTACAATGTGATGTCTATATGATGTCTACAATGTGATGTCTACATGGTGTCTACAATGTGATGTCTACATGGTGTCTACAATGTGATGTCTACATGGTGTCTACAATGTGATGTCTACATGATGTCTACAATGTGATGTCTACATGGTGTCTACAATGTGATGTCTACAATGGGATGTCTCCAATGGGATGTCAACACTGTGATGTCTACAATGGGATGTCTACACAGTGATGTCTACAATGTGTTGTCTACATGATGTCTACATGATGTCTTCAATGTGATGTCGACATGATGTTGACAATGTGCTGTCTACAATTGAATGTCTACAATGTGATATCTACAATGTGATGTCTACATGACGTCTGCAATGTGATGTCGACAATGTGTTGTCTACAATGTGATGTCTACAATGTGATTTCTGCAATGTGATGTCTTCGTGATGTCAACAATGTGATTTCTACAATGTGATGTTGACACTGTGATGTCTACAATGTGATTTCTACAATGTGATGCTTGCATGATGTCTGCAATGTTATGTTTATATGATGTCTACAATGTGATGTATACAATATGATGTCTACCTGATGTCTAAAATGTGATGTCTACATGATGCCTTCAATGTGATATCTGCAAGATGTCTACAATTTGATGTCGACAATGTGTTGTCTACAATGTGATGTCTACAATCTGATGGCTACATGATGTCTACACTGTGATGTCTACAATGGGATGTCTACATTATGTTTACAATGTGCTGTCTACATGATGTCTACAATGTGTTGTCTACAATGTGATGTCTACATGATGTCTACACTGTGATGTCTACAATTGGATGTCGACACTGTGATGTCTGCAATGGGATGTCTACACTGTGATGTCTACAATGTGATGTCTACATAATGTCTACAATGTGATGTCTACATGATGTCTACAATGTGATGTCTACACTGTGATGTCTACACTGTGATGTCTACACTGTGATGTCTACAATGTGATGTCTACAATGTGATGTCTAAAATGTGATGTCTACATGATGTCTACAATGTGATGTCTACATTGTGATGTCTACATGATGTCTACATGATGTCTACACTGTGATGTCTACAATGTGATGTCTAAAATGTGTTGTCTACAATGTGATGTCTACATGATGTCTACAATGTGATGTCTACAATGTGATGTCTACATGATGTCTACAATGTCATGTCTACATGATGTCTACATGATATCTACATGATATCTACACTGTGATGTCTACAATGTGATATCTATATGATGTCTACAATGTGATGTCTACAATGAATGTCTACATGATGCCTACGTGATGTCTACACTGTGGTGTCTACACTGTGATGTCTACAATGTGATGTCTACAATGTGATGTCTACATTGTTATGTCTACATGATGTCTACATGGTGTCTACAATGTGATGTCTGCAATGTGATGTCTTCAAGATGTCTACAATGGGATGTCTGCAATGGGATGTCTAAACTGTGAAGTCTACAATGGGATGTCTACACTGTGATGTCTACAATGTGATGTCTACATGATGTCTACAATGTGATGTCTACAATGTGATGTCTTCGTGATGTCTACAATGTGATGTCTACAATGTGATGTCTATATGATATCTACAATGTGATGTCTACATGGTGTCTACAATGTGATGTCTACATGGTGTCTACAATGTGATGTCTACATGGTGTCTACAATGTGATTTCTACATGATGTCTACAATGTGATGTCTACAATGTGATGTCTACATGATGTCTACGTGATGTCTACACTGTGATGTCTACACTGTGATGTCCAAAATGTGCTGTCCACAATGTGATGTCTACAATGTGATATCTACAATGTGATGTCTACAATGTGATGTCTACATGATATCTACAATGTTATGTCTACATTGTGACATCTACAATGTGATCTCTACAATGTGATGTCTACATGGTGATGTCTACAATGTGATGTCTACAATGTGATGTCTGCAATGTGATGTCTTCGTGATGTCAACAATGTGATTTCTACAATGTGATGTCGACACTGTGATGTCTACAATGTGATTTCTACAATGTGATGCTTGCATGATGTCTGCAATGTTATGTTTATATGATGTCTACAATGTGATGTATACAATATGATGTCTACCTGATGTCTAAAATGTGATGTCTACATGATGTCTTCAATGTGATATCTGCATGATGTCTACAATTTGATGTCGACAATGTGTTGTCTACAATGTGATGTCTACAATCTGATGGCTACATGATGTCTACACTGTGATGTCTACAATGGGATGTCTACATTATGTTTACAATGTGATGTCTACATGATGTCTACAATGTGTTGTCTACAATGTGATGTCTACATGATGTCTACACTGTGATGTCTACAATTGGATGTCGACACTGTGATGTCTACAATGGGATGTCTACACTGTGATGTCTACAATGTGATGTCTACATAATGTCTACAATGTGATGTCTACATGATGTCTACAATGTGATGTCTACACTGTGATGTCTACACTGTGATGTCTACAATGTGATGTCTACATGATGTCTACAATGTGATGTCTACATGATATCTACACTGTGATGTCTACACTGTGATGTCTACACTGTGATGTTTACACTGTGATGTCTACACTGTGATGTCTAAAATGTGATATCTACAATGTGATGTCTACAATGTGATATCTATATGATGTCTACAATGTGATGTCTACAATGAATGTCTACATGATGCCTACGTGATGTCTACACTGTGGTGTCTACACTGTGATGTCTTAAATGTGATGTCTACAATGTGATGTCTACATTGTTATGTCTACATGGTGTCTACAATGTGATGTCTGCAATGTCATGTCTTCAAGATGTCTACAATGGGATGTCTGCAATGGGATGTCTACACTGTGAAGTCTACAATGGGATGTCTACATGGTGTCTACAATGTGATTTCTACATGATGTCTACAATGTGATGTCTACATGGTGTCTACAATGTGATGTCTACAATGGGATGTCTACAATGGGATGTCAACACTGTGATGTCTACAATGGGATGTCTACACAGTGATGTCTACAATGTGTTGTCTACATGATGTCTACATGATGTCTTCAATGTGATGTCGACATGATGTTGACAATGTGCTGTCTACAATTGAATGTCTACAATGTGCTGTCTACAATGTGATGTCTACATGACGTCTGCAATGTGATGTCGACAATGTGTTGTCTACAATGTGATGTCTACAATGTGATTTCTGCAATGTGATGTCTTCGTGATGTCAACAATGTGATTTCTACAATGTGATGTTGACACTGTGATGTCTACAATGTGATTTCTACAATGTGATGCTTGCATGATGTCTGCAATGTTATGTTTATATGATGTCTACAATGTGATGTATACAATATGATGTCTACCTGATGTCTAAAATGTGATGTCTACATGATGTCTTCAATGTGATATCTGCAAGATGTCTACAATTTGATGTCGACAATGTGTTGTCTACAATGTGATGTCTACAATCTGATGGCTACATGATGTCTACACTGTGATGTCTACAATGGGATGTCTACATTATGTTTACAATGTGATGTCTACATGATGTCTACAATGTGTTGTCTACAATGTGATGTCTACATGATGTCTACACTGTGATGTCTACAATTGGATGTCGACACTGTGATGTCTGCAATGGGATGTCTACACTGTGATGTCTACAATGTGATGTCTACATAATGTCTACAATGTGATGTCTACATGATGTCTACAATGTGATGTCTACACTGTGATGTCTACACTGTGATGTCTACACTGTGATGTCTAAAATGTGATGTCTCCAATGTGATGTCTACATGATGTCTACAATGTGATGTCTACAATGAATGTCTACATGATGCCTACGTGATGTCTACACTGTGGTTTCTACACTGTGATGTCTTAAATGTGATGTCTACAATGTGATGTCTACATTGTTATGTCTACATGGTGTCTACAATGTGATGTCTGCAATGTCATGTCTTCAAGATGTCTACAATGGGATGTCTGCAATGGGATGTCTACACTGTGAAGTCTACAATGGGATGTCTACATGATGTCTACAATGTGATGTCTACAATGTGATGTCTACAATGTGATGTCTACAATGTGATGTCTTCGTGATGTCTACAATGTGATGTCTACAATGTGATGTCTATATGATGTCTACAATGTGATGTCTACATGGTGTCTACAATGTGATGTCTACATGGTGTCTACAATGTGATGTCTACATGGTGTCTACAATGTGATGTCTACATGATGTCTACAATGTGATGTCTACATGGTTTCTACAATGTGATGTCTACAATGGGATGTCTACAATGGGATGTCAACACTGTGATGTCTACAATGGGATGTCTACACTGTGATGTCTACAATGTGTTGTCTACATGATGTCTACATGATGTCTTCAATGTGATGTCGACATGATGTTGACAATGTGCTGTCTACAATTGAATGTCTACAATGTGATATCTACAATGTGATGTCTACATGACGTCTGCAATGTGATGTCGACAATGTGTTGTCTACAATGTGATGTCTACAATGTGATTTCTGCAATGTGATGTCTTCGTGATGTCAACAATGTGATTTCTACAATGTGATGTTGACACTGTGATGTCTACAATGTGATTTCTACAATGTGATGCTTGCATGATGTCTGCAATGTTATGTTTATATGATGTCTACAATGTGATGTATACAATATGATGTCTACCTGATGTCTAAAATGTGATGTCTACATGATGCCTTCAATGTGATATCTGCAAGATGTCTACAATTTGATGTCGACAATGTGTTGTCTACAATGTGATGTCTACAATCTGATGGCTACATGATGTCTACACTGTGATGTCTACAATGGGATGTCTACATTATGTTTACAATGTGCTGTCTACATGATGTCTACAATGTGTTGTCTACAATGTGATGTCTACATGATGTCTACACTGTGATGTCTACAATTGGATGTCGACACTGTGATGTCTGCAATGGGATGTCTACACTGTGATGTCTACAATGTGATGTCTACATAATGTCTACAATGTGATGTCTACATGATGTCTACAATGTGATGTCTACACTGTGATGTCTACACTGTGATGTCTACACTGTGATGTCTACAATGTGATGTCTACAATGTGATGTCTAAAATGTGATGTCTACATGATGTCTACAATGTGATGTCTACATTGTGATGTCTACATGATGTCTACATGATGTCTACACTGTGATGTCTACACTGTGATGTTTACACTCTGATGTCTACACTGTGATGTCTAAAATGTGATATCTACAATGTGATGTCTACAATGTGATATCTATATGATGTCTACAATGTGATGTCTACAATGAATGTCTACATGATGCCTACGTGATGTCTACACTGTGGTGTCTACACTGTGATGTCTTAAATGTGATGTCTACAATGTGATGTCTACATTGTTATGTCTACATGATGTCTACAGTCTACATGGTGTCTACAATGTGATGTCTGCAATGTCATGTCTTCAAGATGTCTACAATGGGATGTCTGCAATGGGATGTCTACACTGTGAAGTCTACAATGGGATGTCTACACTGTGATGTCTACAATGTGATGTCTACATGATGTCTACAATGTGATGTCTACAATGTGATGTCTTCGTGATGTCTACAATGTGATGTCTACAATGTGATGTCTATATGATGTCTACAATGTGATGTCTACATGGTGTCTACAATGTGATGTCTACATGGTGTCTACAATGTGATGTCTACATGGTGTCTACAATGTGATGTCTACATGATGTCTACAATGTGATGTCTACATGGTGTCTACAATGTGATGTCTACAATGGGATGTCTCCAATGGGATGTCAACACTGTGATGTCTACAATGGGATGTCTACACAGTGATGTCTACAATGTGTTGTCTACATGATGTCTACATGATGTCTTCAATGTGATGTCGACATGATGTTGACAATGTCCTGTCTACAATTGAATGTCTACAATGTGATGGCTACATGATGTCTACACTGTGATGTCTACACTGTGATGTCTACAATGTGATGTCTACAATGAATGTCTACATGATGTCTATGTGATGTCTACACTGTGATGTCTACACTGTGATGTCTACAATGTGATGTCTACAATGTGATGTCTACATTGTCATGTCTACATGATGTCTACATGATGTCTACACTGTGATGTCTAAAATGTGATGTCTACAATGTGATGTCTACAATGTCATGTTTACATGATATCTACAATGTGATATCTACAATGTGATGTCTACATGACGTCTGCAATGTGATGTCGACCATGTGTTGTCTACAATGTGATGTCTACAATGTGATGTCTACATGATATCTACAATGTGATGTCTACAATGTGATGTCTACATGATATCTACAATGTGATGTCTACATTGTGACATCTACAATGTGATGTCTACATTGTGACATCTACAATGTGATGTCTACATTGTGATGTCTACATGGTGATATCTACAATGTGATGTCTACAATGTGATGTTTACAATGTGATGTCTATATGATGTCTACAATGTGATGTCTACAATGTGTTGTCTACATAATGTCTACAATGTGATGTCTACAATGTGATGTCTACATGATGTGTACAATGTGATGTCTACAATGTGATGTCTACAATGTGATGTCTATAATGTGATGTCTACATGATGTCTACACTGTGATGTCTACAATGGGATGTCTACAATGGGATGTCTACACTGTGATGTCTACAATGGGATGTCTACACCGCGATGTCTACAATGGGATGTCTACAATGGGATGTCGACACTGTGATGTCTACAATGGGATGTCTACATGATGTCTACATGATGTCTACAATGTGATGTCTACATGATGTCTACGTGATGTCTACAACGTGATGTCTACACTGTGATGTCTAAAATGTGATGTCTAGAATGTGATGTCTACATTGTGATGTCTACATGAGGTCTACAATGTGATGTCTACAATGTGATGCCTACATGAAATCTACAATGTGATGTCTACATTGTGATGTCTACATGATGTCTACAATGTGATGTCTACATGAAATCTACAATGTTATGTCTACAATATGTTGTCTACAATGTGATGTCTACAATGTTATGTCTACAATGTGATGTCTACATGATGTCTACAATGTGATGTCTACATGAAATCTACAATGTTATGTCTACATGGTGTCTACAATGTGATGTCTACAATGTGTTGTCTACAATGTGATGTCTACAATGTGATGTCTACAATGTGATGTCTACAATGTGATATCTACATGATGTCTACAATGTGATGTCTACAATGTGATGTCTACATGGTGTCTACAATGTGATGTCTACATGATATCTACAATGTGATGTCTAAAATGTGATGTCTACATGATATCTACAATGTGATGTCTACAATGTGATGTCTACATGGTGTCTACAATGTGATGTCTGCATGATGTCTACAATGTGATGTCTACATTGTAATGTCTACAATGTAATGTCTACAATGTGATGTCTACAATGTGATGTCTACATGGTGTCTACAATGTGATGTCTGCAATGTGATGTCTTCAATGTGATGTCTACAATGTGATGTCTACATGATGTCTACAATGTGATGTCTACAATGTGATGTCTACATGATATCTACAATGTGATGTCTACATGGTGTCTACAATGTGATGTCTACATGGTGTCTACAATGTGATGTCTGCAATGTGATGTCTTCAATGTGATGTCTACAATGTGATGTCTACAATGTGATGTCTACAATGTGATGTCTGCAATGTGATGTCTTCGTGATGTCTACAATGTGATGTCTACAATGTGATGTCTACATGATGTCTACAATGTGATGTCTATATGATGTCTACAATGTGATGTCTACATGGTGTCTACAATGTGATGTCTACATGGTGTCTACAATGTGATGTCTACATGGTGTCTACAATGTGATGTCTTCAATGTGATGTCTACAATGTGATGTCTACAATGTGATGTCTGCAATGTGATGTCTTCAATGTGATGTCTACAATGTGATGTCTACATGATGTCTACAATGTGATGTCTACATGATATCTACAATGTGATGTCTACATTGTGACGTCTACAATGTGATGTCTACATTGTGACATCTACAATATGATGTCTACAATGTGATGTCTACATGGTGTCTACAATGTGATGTCTACATGGTGTCTACAATGTGATGTCTGCATGATGTCTACAATGTGATGTCTACAATGTGATGTCTACAATGTGATGTCTACATGCTGTCTACAATGTGATGTCTACATGGTGTCTACAATGTGATGTCTACATGGTGTCTACAATGTGATGTCTGCATGATGTCTACAATGTGATGTCTACAATGTGATGTCTACAATGTGATGTCTACAATGTGATGTCTACAATGTGATGTCTTCGTGATGTCTACAATGTGATGTCTACAATGTGATGTCTACAATGTGATGTCTATATGATGTCTACAATGTGATGTCTACATGGTGTCTACAATGTGATGTCTACATGGTGTCTACAATGTGATGTCTACATGATGTCTACAATGTGATGTCTACATGGTGTCTACAATGTGATGTCTACAATGGGATGTCTCCAATGGGATGTCAACACTGTGATGTCTACAATGGGATGTCTACACAGTGATGTCTACAATGTGTTGTCTAATTGATGTCTACATGATGTCTTCAATGTGATGTCGACATGATGTTGACAATGTGCTGTCTACAATTGAATGTCTACAATGTGATGGCTACATGATGTCTACACTGTGATGTCTACAATGTGATGTCTACATGATGTCTACAATGAATGTCTACAATGTGATGGCTACATGATGTCTACACTGTGATGTCTACACTGTGATGTCTACAATGTGATGTCTACAATGTGATGTCTACATTGTCATGTCTACATGATGTCTACATGATGTCTACACTGTGATGTCTAAAATGTGATGTCTACAATGTGATGTCTACAATGTGATGTTTACATGATATCTACAATGTGATGTCTACATGACGTCTGCAATGTGATGTCGACCATGTGTTGTCTACAATGTGATGTCTACAATGTGATGTCTACATTGTTATGTCTACATGATGTCTACATGGTGTCTACAATGTGATGTATGCAATGTGATGTCCTCAATGTGATGTCTACATGATCTCTACAATGTGATGTCGACATGATGTCTACAATGTGATGTCTACAATGTTATTTCTATATGATGTCCACAATGTGATGTCGACAATGTGTTGTCTACAATGTGATGTCTACATGATGTCTACAATATGATGTCTACAATGTTATGTCTATATGATGTCCACAATGTGATGTCGACAATGTGTTGTCTACAATGTGATGTCTACATGATGTCTACACTATGATGTCTAGAGTGGGATGTCTACACTGTGATGTCTACACTGTGATGTCTAAAATGTGATGTCGACAATGTGATGTCTACATGATGTCTACACTGTGATGTCTAAAATGTGATGTCTTCATTGTGATGTCTACAATGTGATGTCTACAATGTGATGTCTACATGATGTCTACGTGATGTCTACACTGTGATGTCTACACTGTGATGTCCAAAATGTGATGTCCACAATGTGATGTCTACATTGTGATGTCTACATGATGTCTACAATGTGATATCTACAATGTGATGTCTACAATGTGATGTCTACATGATGTCTACAATGTGATGTCTACATGATGTCTACAATGTGATGTTTACAATGTGATGTCTATATGATGTCTACAATGTGATGTCTACAATGTGTTGTCTACATAATGTCTACAATGTGATGTCTACAATGTGATGTCTATAATGTGATGTCTACATGATGTCTACACTGTGATGTCTACAATGGGATGTCTACAATGGGATGTCTACACTGTGATGTCTACAATGGGATGTCTACACCGCGATGTCTACAATGGGATGTCTACAATGGGATGTCGACACTGTGATGTCTACAATGGGATGTCTACATGATGTCTACATGATGTCTACAATGTGATGTCTACATGATGTTGACAATGTGATGTCTACAATGTGATGTCTACATTGTGATGTCTACATGATGTCTACATGATGTCTACAATGTGATGTCTACATGATGTCTACATGATGTCTACGTGATGTCTACAACGTGATGTCTACACTGTGATGTCTAAAATGTGATGTCTAGAATGTGATGTCTACATTGTGATGTCTACATGAGGTCTACAATGTGATGTCTACAATGCGATGCCTACATGATGTCTACAATGTGATGTCTACATGAAATCTACAATGTGATGTCTACATGGTGTCTACAATGTGATGTCTACAATATGTTGTCTACAATGTGATGTCTACAATGTTATGTCTACAATGTGATGTCTACATGATGTCTACAATGTGATGTCTACATGAAATCTACAATGTTATGTCTACATGGTGTCTACAATGTGATGTCTACAATGTGTTGTCTACAATGTGATGTCTACAATGTGATGTCTACAATGTGATGTCTACATGATGTCTACAATGTGATGTCTACAATGTGATGTCTACATGATGTCTACAATGTGATGTCTACATTGTGACGTCTACAATGTGATGTCTACATGATATCTACAATGTGATGTCTACATTGTGACGTCTACAATGTGACATCTACAATGTGATGTCTACAATGTGATGTCTACATGATATCTACAATGTGATGTCTAAAATGTGATGTCTACATGATATCTACAATGTGATGTCTACAATGTGATGTCTACATGGTGTCTACAATGTGATGTCTGCATGATGTCTACAATGTGATGTCTACATTGTAATGTCTACAATGTAATGTCTACAATGTGATGTCTACAATGTGATGTCTACATTGTGATGTCTACAATGTAATGTCTACATGATGTCTGCAATGTGATGTCTACAATGTGATGTCTACATGGTGTCTACAATGTGATGTCTACATAATGTCTACAATGTGATGTCTACATTGTGATGTCTACAATGTAATGTCTACATGATGTCTACAATGTGATGTCTACATGGTGTCTACAATGTGATGTCTACATGATGTCTACAATGTGATGTCTACAATGTGATGTCTACATGATATCTACAATGTGATGTCTACATGGTGTCTACAATGTGATGTCTACATGGTGTCTACAATGTGATGTCTGCAATGTGATGTCTTCAATGTGATGTCTACAATGTGATGTCTACATGATGTCTACAATGTGATGTCTACATGATATCTACAATGTGATGTCTACATGGTGTCTACAATGTGATGTCTACATGGTGTCTACAATGTGATGTCTGCAATGTGATGTCTTCAATGTGATGTCTACATTGTGATGTCTACAATGTGATGTCTACAATGTGATGTCTACAATGTGATGTCTGCAATGTGATGTCTTCAATGTGATGTCTACATTGTGATGTCTACAATGTGATGTCTACATGATGTCTACAATGTGATGTCTATATGATGTCTACAATGTGATGTCTACATGGTGTCTACAATGTGATGTCTACATGGTGTCTACAATGTGATGTCTTCAATGTGATGTCTACAATGTGATGTCTACAATGTGATGTCTACAATGTGATGTCTGCAATGTGATGTCTTCAATGTGATGTCTACAATGTGATGTCTACATGATGTCTACAATGTGATGTCTACATGATATCTACAATGTGATGTCTACATTGTGACGTCTACAATGTGATGTCTACATTGTGACATCTACAATATGATGTCTACAATGTGATGTCTACATGGTGTCTACAATGTGATGTCTACATGGTGTCTACAATGTGATGTCTGCATGATGTCTACAATGTGATGTCTACAATGTGATGTCTACAATGTGATGTCTACATGGTGTCTACAATGTGATGTCTACATGGTGTCTACAATGTGATGTCTACATGGTGTCTACAATGTGATGTCTACATGATGTCTACATTGTGATGTCTACAATGTGATGTCTACAATGTGATGTCTACAATGTGATGTCTACAATGTGATGTCTTCGTGATGTCTACAATGTGATGTCTACAATGTGATGTCTACAATGTGATGTCTTCAATGTGATGTCTACAATGTGATGTCTACAATGTGATGTCTACATTGTGATGTCTACAATGTGATGTCTACATTGTGACATCTACAATATGATGTCTACAATGTGATGTCTACATGATGTCTACAATGTGATGTCTATATGATGTCTACAATGTGATGTCTACATGGTGTCTACAATGTGATGTCTACATGTTGTCTACAATGTGATGTCTACATGGTGTCTACAATGTGATGTCTACATGATGTCTACAATGTGATGTCTACATGGTGTCTACAATGTGATGTCTACAATGTGATGTCTTCAATGTGATGTCTACAATGTGATGTCGACAATGTGATGTCTACAATGTGATGTCTACAATGTGATGTCTACATGATGTCTACAATGTGATGTCTACATGATGTCTACAATGTGATGTCTACAATGTGATGTCTGCATTGTGACATCTACAATGTGATGTCTACAATGTGATGTCTACATGATGTCTACAATGTGATGTCTACATGATGTCTACAATGTGATGTCTGCATGATGTCTACAATGTGATGTCTGCAATGTGATGTCTTCATGATGTCTACAATGTTATGTCTACAATGTGATGTCTCCAATGTGATGTCTTCATTGTGATGTCTGCAATGTGATGTCTTCATGATGTCTACAATGTGATTTCTACAATGTGATGTCTGCATTGTGATGTCTACAATGTGATTTATACAATGTGATGTCTACATTGTGATGTCTTCAATGTGATGTCTACAATGTGATGTCTACATTGTGATGTCTACAATGTGATGTCGACAATGTGATGTCTACAATGTGACACACTGGCAACCACTCTCAAACATATGCACACATGGTCCAACCCACACACCCACAAACTCTTGTTGTTTTTCTCATAAATGGGGTTAGGGGGCCCAGAGTTCCTTAATAGCCTGACTAGAGGTCACAGGGTTCCTTCATAGCCTGGCTAGGGGTCACAGGGTGCCTGCCTGCTATAGGGGTACACATGTACACCTACCCACACATAGGCACACAAACACACACGCACGCACGCACGCACGCAAACACGCAAACACGCACACACGCACACACGCACACACACACACACACACACACACACACACACACACACACACACACACACACACACACACTCATGGTATGGACCGAGTGCGAGGGGTACCCCTCTCTCATTCTCACCCCCTCTCGTCTTTCAGCTCCAATCCCAGCTATGTGGACAGGAGGATCCTTGTGCTGAGAGGGAAAACAACTGCGCTGTTGCAGAGCCTGAGCCTGCACCATGACCTTACGACCCCTGACGGCATGGGAAAGTGCACTGCCCTGCTCAGCTGTCGTTCAGCCCGGCCGGTGGCCTCCGCTCCCACTCAGTAGTGGTGAATCAACCTGCGGCCCAGTTGCTGTCTCTAATTGGCGGTCCCATGTTAGCCTAGCGGCCTAGCGCACTCACTTCTTCAGGTCACTCATCCATACCATCATTAACTCAGCACAGTGTGGGGCAACGTGATATGGAGAGCGGCAAGGGACCGCCGTGGGAGAGAGAAGGGTTGTAGAGGGACTAGGGTGGACATCAGATCTACTGTGAGAACAAACTCATTGGTCCCCTATGTGTGTGTGTGTGTGTGTGTGTGTGTGTGTGTGTGTGTGTGTGTGTGTACTCTCTCTTATACTCACATCTAAGGAGGAGTGACCTCTACTCAGTCCCTTCAGAATTACACGATTCTGCGATGATGACCTTTTTGCAAAATCAACAATTCTTTGCTTATTATGCGGGGGCTTGCAATTTTGACCAATCACCACACAATGTTTGCATTAAACAGTAAATCGTTGCGATATTATCGCATAAAACTGACCCATCACTCTCAATTTCAACAAATCATTGCATATTGGCCACATAATATGGTTCAATCAACCACATTTTCAAATGTATTTTGACAACAAGTGCGTATTGCCATGCAAAATCACAGAATTGCAGCAACAAAATCAAGCATTTTCTTCCGCAAATATCATAAGAAATCCATGCGAAATCCTGGAGGGATTGCCAACCCAGCAACAGGCTCTCCCACACTCACATCCCTCTGTATAAGCAGTTAGAATAGTTCTGCCCTTCATTTGGTTCTCACAGTCAGCAGCATTGTAGGAATGTGAGCTATGTGAGACCCCCGAGGTTGAGGGTGCGGTTAGGGTGGGGATTTAGAGCAGGCCTTGCTGTTCCCATGTCACAGGCTGACAGGGGTTATGTGGATGTATTCTGCAGCCGCCATACTCCGTCCACAGTCAGCTATACTCCTGTTGGGGCCCTCTGTGGTCATAACATTGTCACGTGTGGTTGTATACGTGGTCCAGAAAGCAGGGCTAGCTAATGGATGTTATAACACAACAAGACCATCTATTACCTACTTTTCATCATAACCAGAGAAGTTGGTGAGTATGAAGGTCTTCACTTGTTCATGTAGTACAGTATGTGCATCTAACAAACATAAGATTAGAGGTCTGAGGTTCACGTTGACCTTACGACACCTTAGTGACCCACATACAGTAGTTAATCCCCTGACCCCCTCCTACTCGCATCTTCCACCCCTCCTCTCCTCCCATTTCCCTTACCCTCAGGCTCCCAGACACAAAGATGCACAGGCAGAGAGAGAGAGAGAACGAGGGATAAAGAGATTACAGGAGAGAGAGAGAGAGAGAGAGAGAGAGAGAGAGAGAGAGAGAGAGAGAGAGAGAGAGAGAGAGAGAGAGAGGGACCTGTTGAGGGCATTAATTGGACTGGTGGGGCACTAACCTTTCATCAGACATATGGCGGACCAGTGGGTCGGGGGAGTAGAGGGAGAGGGGGGTGGGGCACAGCACCCGTCTCTCTCATGTCAGCAGCTGACTGCAGTTAATATTTCATTACCAACAAATGGGGGGCACCTTCACCCCTGTTGAAGGGTGGTGTGTGTGTGTGTGATGGGGGTTGGCATGGCGTTTAAAGGGGGGCAATTATGCCAATTAGGCTGCTGTCACTGGTGGGATAGATACACAGGACACTACACAGACCTGCAGGCCCACCACGAGGTGTGACGACCCTCCCACTCTGTCTGCCGTATTCTGTCTTTGTTCTTGTTTCCTTGTTAGGATGCCGGTGGGCGGAGTTGGGGAGGGTCGTCAGCTACATGGGAAACACCTGGGCCAGGTGTGTCCCAGGATAAATAGACCTCTTCCACATTCATGGAGGAGACTCTCTCCATGCAGACACCATTGTAGATTGTGTTGTGGTTCTTGGTGGCCTTTTGTTTGTTTGCATTGGCACCTTTCAACACCCTGCATTATCACATTCATGCATTGCAAAACACTCACTTACACTACT